>NC_049202.1:41519030-41819387 GCF_013347855.1 Anguilla anguilla
TGAGGCACACTATGCATATAGTTGACTTAAGGTACGTTTAAGATTTTTTCCTTCAACTTATCCTAAATTAAAACACACATGTAAAATTACTTGTGGTGTGGTGTCCAAGCTAACGCACCTGTCAACGCATGAAGTGTCTCGACATTCCAAGCTTTGCATCGTTTATTCTTTTTTCCCTCCATTCTCTCTCCCTCCCTGCACCGCTACACAATCGAATACACATACAGATTTATTACATGCACACATTCACACCGTCACACAAAACACGCACACACGGACATTTCATGATACAGTCACAGGCAATGGGTATGAAATGGGTTATGGGTTTTGTCGCTTACCATGATCATCGTCGCAAGCAGATGGTTGGCATTATATTCCCTTCGGCTCCATCACAGTCTCTCTCGTTTTTTCAGAGCCAATACCCCCTTTAAAACCCGGATAACTGTTTTTCCTACTCTATCTCCTCCCTCTACATGTAAAAGGCACAAAGCAACAGAAATCGACGCTACAACACCACACCGTTGCCTATATCCCCTCCTCCTCTCGCTCTATCTCGGATGAAAAGGTAATGAGTCTTAAAGAAACATTCTCAGAACATTCAGTGAATTTCAGAATTCATCTGCCATCTCTGTCTTTCTCTAACACACGTTAAGGACCTATCGTATGCCACGGTTGATAATACATTATCAATGAGAGTGACAGGTAGCCTACAGCAACTGACAGCATAAGTTGCAAAGGAAGACGTGTTATAAACTACATACCATGACAATTGTAACAACGTTTTAAACACATCTGTAAGCATCAACTGCGGAAGGAAAAACACAGAGTAACAGTGGTATCCTCATCTCACCTCAGTACCAGCATCATGTAGAACCTACAATGCGGTGCTATTGTACTCCTAATTAACCATATAAATCATGTTTCATTAGCGAATTGCTAACAGTATTAGGGCATATGGGTCAAGTATAGATTCAGCTATCTATGGGTAGGTGAATCAATGGAACCATTTGCTTTTGTAATGTTTCATATTTTAAAACAGCTATAAACTCAGGGTGGTACAGCGAAAACTGGCAGAACTTTACAGGCTAGTGATTGTTGCAAATTGCAAACCATATGGTGCAACTGGGTAACATAATGGTAAAAACAAGTCATTTATGACCTTTGAAAGGTCAGCAGTCATGTCCCATTTCACCTTGATTCTTGAAACATGGATACATATGTCCTCCTCACAAAGAAGAACTGCCTCGAAGACCCATAATTTCCAGTATACTGGATTTTCTGTTTTAATTTTATTTATTTATTGTTTGAAAAAGACTAAAGAATCTCATGATGAAAACTAATCAGATGAAACTAATTTGGAGAGTTACCATACATGTAAGTTTTTGGATTTTGCTATTTCCCATAGCACTATGAAATATTTTACTCCAAACAGCTTTGACATATCAGCAGGCAATATTCAATTACATTCATAACTTAATCCAGTCGGATACAATTAAATCCAAAATACATGCAATCCGATGTTACACTCCAACCACCTAGTCGGCATATTGTTACAGAGGTGCGAAATAATTGTAACAGTAAGTGAAAACGCCGTATAATGTGCGTAGGAAGGTTTTTTCTGCACATAAGGGCTACTGATGTTAATCAAGGAAACACATTTCCGATGGTAACATGAGACCAGCCATGTTCTCAAATTATGAAGCATGGGGCTTTATTTGTGACAAAAGTCTGTCCATAAACATTAATGCACAAGCAACTTACAGTGAAGTGACTTGTGGTAACGTCCAAATCGATGAAAGCCACTTTTGTTTGTTTCTGAACATCCAAGTAAACTCCTAGAAAGCAAATAGCTGACCATACAGACCAATCTGGTCTGCGCTTATTACACAATAAAAGTGTTACACAGTCCAGTGTTAATTAAACTCCAGCAGTGTTAATTCAACTCCTAACAGATAACATTTGGTCCCACTAAATTGCAAAGAAGGCTCTACATCTAAAACATGGTCAATGTAAGGTTCTGAATTTTCATCATAACTAAATATGCAAATGAGCCATTCTCCTTCACCATTTTATTTTCAACTGGTGTGCCCAACGACTGAGGTATGAATACATGTATCGTAACGTAAAAGTCACAGGTTCGATTCACAGGTAGGACACTGCCATTATACCCTTGAACAAGGTATTGTATTAACCAGTATTGTTTCAGTATATATACAGCTGTATAAGTGGATTCAATGTAAAAGTTGTGTATGTCGCTCAGGATAAGAGTGTCTGCTAAATGCCTGTTATGTAATTTTCTTCTCAAGATCTGTACTTGATACTGACAATAATGTTGTAAGTTGGACCTTTATAGCAGGCTCTGGGTAAATTGCAAAGGTAAAGTTGCTATGCCAAAGATGGCTGAATAACAGCCAGACATATTGCAAATTTGCACACAATGCGAACAAGAATACTCAATCTCATTTTGGTTGCACTATGTAGAAATTATGGCACTTGTAATCCCCCCCATTTCAGGTCAACATGTCTGGGACACTAAAAAATGAAAATAGTCATGTTCAGTACTTTGTCACATATTCTTTTCATGCAATGACTGCTTGAAGCCTGTGACTTATAGACAGGTGTTGAGTATCTTCTCTGGTGATGCTCTGCCAGACCTGTACTGCAGCCACCTTCAGCTCCTGCTTGTTTCGGTGGCTAGTTACATTAAGGTTTCTCTTCAGCAAATGAAACAGATGTTCAATTGGATTTAGATTGGGTGAATGACCTAGCCAGTCTGAAAATGTCCAATTTCTGGCTTTAGCAGTATGTTTGGGATCATTGCCTTGCTGTAGGATGTAGCGCTATCCAATGATTACAAACCTAAAATTGTGGAGTACAGAGCCAAATCAAATAGAAAAAAAATATGCAACAGGAATTTATGTTGTTGCCCTCATCTTAATTCCATCTCTATAGCTGGCTCTCTAATGCACCACAACACAGCAATGGAGACATATTTGGACTATTCTAGGGCTAAAAGTGACTGCGCAGTAGAAAAATGTACTAGAAGTGTCAAATTTACAAGGTGAGTTTGAAATCTCCCCTACACCTCGGATACAAAAATTAACTATTGTCCACCATTGGGGGGCCCTATAACTGAAGCAAGTGTGTTTAGGCTTAATAATCAGGAATTTTATTTCCTCTGATTTCCTGAGAGACAACCTGTTTCATAGAAACTATGATGTAATTCTCCATCTGGATTGTTTTCCCACCATTTTCAATTTTTTGAGAAACTTGGACACTGTAAAAAAACTTTCATGTGAAGGGCAGAATGGAACCTCTGTTCACACGCACAAGATCCAAACTCAAAACACAAACCATCCAATCAGTGCCCTTCGGGGAATTGCCGCGGTGGCGTAATCTCAGACGCACCCAAAACACAGCAATGGGCCCGTGTTTGGGCTATTTTGGCCACTGGATACACAGTATCACTGGGACTAACATTGTGGGAACAGATAATCTTCGGCCAGCTGCTGTGTGGTTGTCTCAATGGTCTGGTGGTGTTATGAATTGCTTCGGATTGCTTGCGCCTACAGTTGGACCCTGTCATAGCTGCCTGCAGCTCTAGTTATTATCTCTGTTTCTGGTTCTATAAACTGTAAACAAGAGTCTTTATTGGCAAAATCTGAAGGCTAATTTAATAACATGAATGTCCCTGTGTTTCTTCATACGTGTCTCAAAAGTTGTTAGCTCTCAGGCTTCTGTTACAAAGTACTCTGTGGTACACCTGTGCCTTGCGTCAAGCAATGTAAAGCACTGTGTCACTAATTATATGGTTGTGGATACAATTCTGGCCAATGCCCTTGAAAATTGCCCTTGAATTGCCACATTGCACCAGTTACTTAATTCATGATCATTTCAGGAACAGCAACTTTACAGCACAATAGGCTTAGCATATAATTGCTATGCATCTGAACAAATTCTTAAGGTAGGTACAATAGGCCACATATTGGAATACATCACTGAATCAAATCTACTCTGCTATCTGCAGTTTTAACTCCTCCATTGTTTTACTTTCAGAAGATTGTATGGAGGCACTGTGTTGACCAGAAGACCGCCATTACCGCTGGGATCCAGGGAACAAATTTTGAGTTTGCATAAGAAAAGTCTGTGTTCAACATAGCACTGGTGAGAAATACAGTAACCTACAAGATAAAAAAGCAAGTGTCACATGATTTGGGTCACTAACAAAATGGGCATTGGGATATTTTTTTTAAGTAATCAAAACTGTAATGTCACTGTTGTGCTTTTTTTATAATATCCGTCTTGACTTTTATTTGCCTGGACGTAAAATGGAGTATTTTAGATTTGCAAATGACGTATGACCTATGGATCTATTGCTGCCGTAATTGGTCTGTAGCCTGCATATGGATCTGTGTACATTTCAGCAGTATGCGTATGTGGGAAGATTTAAGATAGTAATTTCTCTGCACACCGACGTCAAGAAAGAATAAAATACAGACACCGGATTACCCGCGTTCTCTGTTCTACCAATCCCATTCTGCTGAGCAGTCGATTGTTCTGGATTTTTTTAGCCAATCCACAACTCACGTTGTATGAGCGCATCCAGATGAAAGCGAATGGGAGATGTACCTGATACTGGATAAAACCAATGCAGATTTAGATCGGCCGACACTCGCGGAATAAGGCGGGGCTGTCTTAAAGGCAGTGGTGTCCAGAAAGAGATGATGTAATGTGTTTTTGGACGATGATGTCATTAACATAGACGCGGTAGAATTTAAAGAGACATTGTTTTATTTAAAATGAAGTACCGCATCAGGCCATTTAGGAACCTACGGACAGGGAAATTAGAGTGAAGCAAAACGATTGAAATAATTTCATTGTCTAGGCTGAGGTATAGAGGGAGAGGATTAACTCAATAAAGTATAGCACGATTCTGTCTTGCAATGCATATGTATGGCCTACATCGCGGCTTGATTTGGCTTGTGGAGGGAGAGAGAGAGAGAGAGAGAGAGAGAGAGAGAGAGAGAGAGAGAGAGATTGCGGTTGGAAAGGGAAAAGGCAGATTATATAGATAAAAAATTAACATATGAAATGAATAGAAGTGAAAGTAAACACAGAAGTATCAGCCATGCATAAGTCTAAAAAGCAGACTGTAATTTAAAATGTTTATTTATTAACAAATCAGAAACACATAAACATAATGTTACAATTAAAATATAGGTTATAGGTGATTTCATTCTAAAAACATGCAAATATATGTCTATTGCTAATAATAATGGAATTATCAATGGAATTCAGTATAACAATCATTTAAGTAGGTTAGTATATAGTCTGTTGCTGATGTGTTACATTCATTTGTACAAATATGCTTATGAAACTCAATTTAAATGTGATTTTTGTACTTCCTGTCCATTCTGTTATCTCCTCTTTGGCAGAGGTTTACATATAGAGGTTAAACATTTGCAACAAACGCAACGTAGTTCAGAGAATAGTGGAATGAATGATGATAAAAACATTTTGTACGCATCTTGCTGAAACTGAAAATTCAGTTCAGCAACTATGGATGACATTAGGTTCCTTTTGCCACCTCATGCCATGGGGGCCAGTTTCCTCTTCGTGTCTCTTGCCCTGCAGTGTCAATCAGTTTGCTTTGACTCCCCTCCTTGCCTAATGTAACTGTCCATCTCTACGCTCTGACTGTGTCTCACTCCTTTTCTCATTCTGTCACGTTCACATTTTCTTCTTCA
Organism: Anguilla anguilla; assembly: GCF_013347855.1. NCBI lineage: Eukaryota > Metazoa > Chordata > Actinopteri > Anguilliformes > Anguillidae > Anguilla > Anguilla anguilla. Next base: position 41,524,778 of record NC_049202.1, read on the forward strand.
ACTTACTTGCACTTTCAAAATCAAGGGATTTTCTGTTTTTCAATATCTATTACTTTCTCAGCCCTCTCCCTTCATTATAAACTGGTCCTCACCACAGTAACTCTTGCCTTAATAAATGGAGAGCTCTGATTGTCATTTCCATTCTTAGGCTTTGAGTTCAGATTGGCTTGATCCCTTCGAAGACAGACTTCCTTTCCCTTCCTTTCTGATAATTCTAGATTCTCACTGGTCCCCTCTGACTCGGTCTGCACCTCCGTGGATAGTCCATTTCCTGTTTCCATTAATGTCTCAGCACTTTGACTGGAGAAAGCAGAATGCCCAGGCAAACTGATGGGAATGTGTTCGGTGTATCTGAACGAGAGGGGATTAGATGAGGGGAGATCTTTAACTGCCACTGGGCATTCTTGGCTTTGATTATCTCGCAACGTGGCACCGTAGGCTATTTCCTCATAAATGTGCAACTCATGTGTTGATTTTGGGGAAGAATGAGGAATCTTTTTGACACAGAGAGCAGGGCATACATTCTGATCACCCAGCTGTGGGTCCTGTGGTTCACTGCTTAAGACGACCTCAGTATTAGCTTCCGCTAATGAGCCACGAGCAGCATCAAAATTGATTGTGGCATATGGTGTTATTTGTTTTGTCAAACATTCTGGGGTGTTACAATCCTCAGTATTAGCTGTATCATACCCGCTATTAGGTGGAGACTCTTGCTGTTTATTTAAAGCACTGACCAGATTCTGGGGCTCCTCACACTTAATGGTTGTTTGTTTGGGTAATTCTTTCTGACTGGCAAATAATGTTAACTCCTCTGTTATGTCTGAGTCAGGATGATCAGATTCTTTTGTTTCATTGGCTAATTTAATCGGGTCAGGGTTGTAATTGTGTTTGGGTAGGTTTTTAGGAGATGAGGTATGAATGGCTGTGGAATTTGTTTGTGTGCCTTGCTCAGAAGCTTCAGGAAATGTACTCAATGCATCTTCCTCCAAACTGTCTGCACTTTGTTTGGCTGCAGACAAGAGACTCTCTGAGGTAGCATCAGTCACTGTGTGCTGAATTGTAAAGTCACAGGTTGAACTGTTATGGTCTTCAGATGTAGCATTTTCACCGGTGACTGATTTTATATTGGGATTGATTAAAGGTATACATTTTACCATCTGATTAGTGGAAAGGAACCACTCTGCCCTCCGATTGGTAGGCAAAAAGGGGGTTTCATTTCGATTTCCTGTCACTTCCTCTACCTTTTTTGTGACATACTGGAATGGACGGGAATTTCCTGCCTCCTGAGTGGATTCTAGGCTGTTATTGGTTGGAAACACAGTCAGTTTGGTAGTATGATTGGATGAAAGGAAGTTTTTCTGGGGCACACCTTTATGGTGCCAACTACTGACATCAGTATCACCCCTGTGACCCTTAAGGGGTCGCTGTGTACATTTTTTCAGGACAGAATTCTCACGTTCTGTGCTTCCTTCTACCTTAATAACATTAAGAGGTGGGACTCTGGCAGGATGGGGTTCGGTTGTAACATTAATGCTGAGGTCAGGATCCTCGTAACTATGGCAACAGTGGTCACAGTCCACTCCTTGAACACAGCAGTATTCCTCTGAATCTCCTGAGCCAGCTGGGAAGGAGAGTGAGAGAGGTTGATATATGAACTCTTTCCACTCACTTACAGTACTGTAGCAACTGACCCTAAACTGACCTTAAAACTGACCATAGGATTCAAATCCTTTGCATATGTACATTCATTCAATAATGACCCCTAATCTGCCACCCCAGCAACCAACTAATATCATAACATATATAAATGTCTGAGAAAGAAATAAAGGATGTAATAGTACATATAGTCCGTACCTGCCATTTGCCTTTTTGAAGCATTGTTAGGTAGGGTGAAGGAGTGTTTCATCAGTCTCTCTATATTGTCGCCTGTCTGTGGACTGTTGGGCCGCACATTGCTCTCTCTGACTGCACTGAGAGAGAGAGAGAGAAAGAGAGAGAGATAGAGAGAGTGCCAGAGAGAGAGAGAGAGGGATGTGGTGAAGAAATAAGAGTATATGAGAGAGAAAGAAAGCATAGGAGACAGAAAGAATTTGGTGGTTAGGGTAAAATGGATAACACGTGCCGACCTGTACTCCAAGATATCTAGATGTTTCCGTAGGTCCACAAGTACTGTAAAGACAAAATGGCCGACAGACAGACAGAAGTATAGACAGATTCATGCACCTCCTGATTACTCTTGCCCTGATCCTCTCCACTCGTCTTAGTTTTGCATCCCTCTGTTCTGGGGTCAGGCAGAGGTCAGGATCAACTTCAAGGTCAGAAACCAGAAAGGAGGCGCGCCCTCCAACCTGTGAAGGAGAGAGGTCAATGCACAAAGTCAAACAGGAGTGTGTTTAGGGCCCAGTTTCCAACTCAAAATTATGACCAGTCTTGAATGGAAATTTGATTTTATGGACAAGGACACTACAAATGGTGTACTATGTCCACATAAATATCCATTAACAGCCATGAAGAAAGCGTACAGTAAACATGAATATTACATTTCCATAAGAATTGTTACCATTAATAAACTAAGAAAATAATCTGATTGAGTGATATCTCATCAATTATATAGGATAACAAAACTATAGCTGGTTCTGGTATAATGGTGCTCAGGTATAACTGGACTTCTTAAAAGTGCCGATAGTGTTTTGCCTCCAAGCTTACCCAACTCATACCTAACCATTATCCTCAAGTGACACTACAGTAGGTGTCTTTTCTGAGTTGTTCAGGATTATGGTTCGACTAATGCATTTTAAGGTATTAATAATTTCTGTCAAGATATTATATTAAGCATCACATCAGTTATAAGTATACATCAGAAGATGAAAATTATGTTTGCCCAAGGCCCAGCAACCATTTGATCCAGTCCTACATATACATTTTCTATTCAGCTGATTAGCTAGACATAACCACCCATTCAGCCAAGAACAAGACACGTTTTTTATTTCTCTTTACTTATTCCTTATTACGTTACTTTCTACTCAAGGTATCACAAGATATTGTATCTCTTTCCTTGCTGCCCTCTCCTCTGTTATAATCCCCCTCCCTACAAACAGTGCTTTATGTGGGGGGAAATAATCTGTACTGTGTTTGACGTCTCCTAATCTTCAGATGATGTCTGTCTGTGTGTTCCTTCCTTTGCATTTGTTGCTTGAAAATCTGTTCCCTGGCCCATAGCTGTTCCCTCTGGGGGTGCATTTCTACTCTTGTGTATGGGAAAGTGTTTGAAGTGCTGGTGCACGCTGATTTTGTTATAGCTAATTCATTGCTGATTATAAGTTTTATCAGCATTGCAAAAAGCACAAGCCTTCTCATATATACTCCTCACACAGGGAATTTGTTCAAGTGGTTGTCACTCACATTACTGCTCTCTATTGACAGACTGACACAAATGTTTTTCAAAATAAATTATATGAATTAATATGACGTGCGACCTTATCTAAAAAGAAAATGCTAAAAATGTTTTCTATAGATTGCGGTTGAACAGATCCCACAGAGGGAACACATTTGGCCTCAACTCTTGAAAAACTAGGAGGTCGTTTTGTTTTGTCTTCAATAAGTCAAGATAACATCAGCGTTACTTAGCTTGATACTTTTGTCTTGCTAGCATGCTGCAGCCTGTACTTAGTAGTCAGAAAGTACATAAGCATGTACTGGATTTTCTTTAACTACATATTCTTGCATATTGATGCTTTATCTAGAGGTGGAGTTACTTAGTGAGAAGTGCCAGTACTCAAACAGTTAAAAATCAGAAGTGCCAGTCATGGCGAGTACTGGTGCACTTCATGCCTTTAAGCCTGTTCGCCTGCAACTCACCTTTTCCCTTCTGCCATTTGCTTGCACACTGCCAGTAAACGCAGAGCACCCATTTTCGTCTCTTGATCTAAGGTCAGAGTGCAAACTTCCGTTTCCTGATCCTGACCAGTCACATCTGTGTTGTCGCAGAGAAATTTCAGGCTCTATACTGGACGCCTCTGGGAGTATAGATTTTTCAGTTGCTCCTTGCATCTCGCTCGTAGAGGACTTAGGACTTTTTTGGTAAAATAAAGAAGTGTCATCCTCTATGGCAGCTGTGTGCTGGTGATTAGGCAATTCCCTTGATGTATGAGGCAAATTTGATTTCTGCTCGGTCATTTCTGATGACGGTTCTTGACAGGCAAATGCCAGACTTTGGTCATGCCCATCTTTCATTACTTCCATTGGTACCCTGTTAGAATTTTGGTGACGCTTCTCAAGAAACAGTTCTCTGTGTTTCCTGTGTGACTTTCTGTTCTGGTCAGGTACTAATTGATGCATCCCAGGGGATATTTGCTCAGGCAAAGGAGTGGCTAGCTCGTAAGGGGGGTCCTCGACGGACACACGCCTGGCAACCAGAGCAGATGGCAGGACAGCAGTGAGGACTCGTGTCACTCTGAGAGGAAAGGGAGGCTAAAGAAACAAAGATAAAGAAAGTGAAAGGACACGTTAATGTAGTGCAAATGGCTCATTGAAACATATCGTGAATAGTCACATTGGACCATTGAAATACACTCAATCTTGTTTTAATATTCCTGAAGAGGCCATGTTAATTCAAGTATTGCTAGAGTGATTTAAGCTCCAGACATAAAACTAAAATTAAACACACGTATACATTCATATGCACGTGTGCACCCAGGCATACACACATACAGTATATTGTATACATTTGCACGCACACACACACACACACGCACAATATCTACATGGCTCATGCTTTATGAAACGAGAGTGACTCATCAGTGCATTCCCTGGCTTTGGCAGACAGCAGAATGCCAGTCTTGTGGAGCTCCTCCCCTCTCTATACTGCAGTTCTGTAGCCCCGCAGCCTTGTCCTCTGGAAGAATCTAGCAGAGCACTCCTTTGATGCTTCTGTCGATACGCGTCACGTAAGAGTGAACCCAGCCTCATCTCGATTACCCACAAAGCAGGGAGGGAGGCCTGGGCAGTCCCCTGTAGAGTACGATTTAACGTTCACTCTCAGTGTCAAACATGCTTACCTCTTCTTTGGGAGGAGATGGCCTTTGAGACTGGCTATGGTTGGTGGGACTGGATGTAGGTGCTTTTTTCTGATTGGCCAGCCTCTCCTGGTTTCTTTTCATCCTCTCTCTCTGTTCCTCCTCACTCATCCTCACCCTCTGCAGGAAAGATGGCATGGTTAATACAGTGGACAGGCTGGATTTCTGGGTTTCTTAACCACCTGACTGAAAGGAGGGTTCGTACACAGTGCTTGTGCCCTCACTGAGCACAGGCACATGTTTAAACTGAAACAGATATAGATTCCAGCTAAGAGTCTAGCTAATACATTGGTGCAAAGCAGTGGATATCCAGATATCTGCTGCCCTCTGTTGTTTCTCTTTGGTATGACATCATGCCCTAATTACACCGAACGAGGGAGACACAGCAGGGGAATTTGTTTCACACAACTAGTACTATTCCCCATCACATATGGTTATTGGATCTGAATTATACTGGTTTAATATAAGGGTATGGCCACAGACTGCTTTGAAATTATCGCACAAAAGCCGGTCCTTCCTGCCACATCCACGGCATCGTCAGAACTGTATTCTTCCAGTGCTGATCTCAGACGTAATCAGACATAACTCAGAAAAGGGACAAACTGCCAATCCTGCTGACGGCACACTGCAGACATCGCCGCTGAATGCGTCATTAGCTGACTCAGACCTGCATTTACGTGTATGTACTGACATGGCGAAGAAACACGGTAAATGTAGATTAGCAGGGTAAGATATTTTTACATTGGATGATTATGTTTACCAAAAGTTATTCATTTTCAAAATGTACTGAATAGTGGCTGGCATACTGCGTATTAATGGCCTCTTGTTTTGTTTGAATCTGTGTAAGTGCAGCTCACCTTGACTGTAGTGTCTGGTGTGGACCAGTTGGAGGCAGTAAGACCAGGCAGAGTGCCTGTGTGACAGACAGATGACCCAATACATAAACAATTTCTGTATCAATTGTTTGGTACTAATATTACAATATGTGTTCAAGCTATTCAGTTATTGAAGATTTATATATTAAGATCATTATGTACCAGGTACACAGAGGCTGACCAGAATAGAGATATTACCTGGCATGTTATCCGATTTCTTCCTGTCTCCAGATAAGACAGATGAGCTTTCTCCTGATTGTTCTGACCGATGATGGGAGGACAGTCCACTGTAGAGACCCTGAGATGGAGAAAGAAAGAACAAAGAAATGAGAGGAGAAAAACAGGGTGGGAGGGGAATGGATGGTAAGAGGGCGCAGTGTGATATAGAGAAGGAATGAAAGTTTAAAAAAGGTAAAATTAGTGACATTGTTAAGTTGTGTTTATATACCACTGCTTGATCTCATTATTGGTTGCATGAGATTGTAATAGGTCAAATACAGTAGTGAACTGAAAAATATATAATTGTGTAGGTCTGTTAGTAGCCATTGACACTCACCTCCAATTCTGATTCACTTTCTAGCCAGCCTTGCTCCACCTCTCTGTCCTGATTGGTCCCCTGCAGTTCCTGAGGCAAAGGGGGGCGGGGTGGGGGCTCTGACTGCACCCCCTGAATGGACAGTTGATTATTTAAAACCTAACACTCTTGTGTAAGGTTGGTTTTTGAATGTGTCATTTTTCATTTGAACATAATTTATGAAATAACTGAAGAAATAACTTGTTTGAATATATTGTAACTAAGCCCTTACCTAGACTGGTGGGCAAAAACACCTAAATTGATTATTTATGCAGGGATGGATATTGCTATCAAAGTTGTTGATGCACTGATTTTCTCACTGGCACTAATTTAAGAAATCCATTAATTTATCAACTACAAAAACAACAAAAGCATCAATATCCAACCAACAGGTATTCGCTTTAAATATAGACGAAGGAGCTCAATGAAAGCAGGGGAGCGAGGAAGTGGAAGGACTGCAGAAGGGGACAGAGAGGTGGATGGCTGACTGGAAAGAAAGGGGAATGAAAAGGGAGGAATGAAGCGATGCAAATTTTTATGCAGGATAGGAAGAATAATTTTTCTTGAAGACCAAAAAAAATAAAATAAAAGTAATAATAGAGGATGACAAATAGTGGTTTTTGCTGTGGAAAAGCTGAAGGACTACAGACCAAGTTATACTAATTCAGTCGCTATGATGAAGTCATCATTTACGATGAGCATTGATTATCCCATTTCTAATGCAAACTTTTTTTGTGTTCTGCATTTACCAATCAAACAACACGCATTCATTCTCCATCCCATAAAAAACAAATACAAGCAAAAAATGTAATGTACCATAGATGCATCATTCTGCATCCCATCTGTTTGTGGACCAGGGGCTCCTGGGTGGAGAACAGACTTTTGTAGAATTGGGGAGGCAACTGATGAAGGACACAGAGAAAGTTAATTTGTTCATTTTTACACAGTGAGTATATTTAAAATGAATGCAACAACATGCTGTAAGTTACCTATCTGCCTTGGCAACCTCAGCATGTTCCGGAAATGATTCCGATTGGCCTTGAGGCCACAGAGAATATCCTCCATCATCCACAATTCCCTCTGTGCCTGGGACTGCTCCTGAAAATTGGATTATTAAATGTATGCAGATTGTGTAGGCAATGGGTAAGAAAAACTGTCATTTTTAGGTTAAAAAAAACTCAGTGGCCAGAAAAGGAGACCAGTGTAATGAGGGATATTCATTTTGGCTATGACCAGTTCTGAAAGAGAGAGGAAGCATTCATTGCATGCCATTAAAAGCTGAATGAGGGAATTGGGATATGAAAGACTTGAGACTAGAGTAAATGAGAGAGAAGGGAAACAAAGAGAGGAGTTTACCTGGGGCCTCCCAAAACGACAGATGTGCTGGAGGTGTGAACGAAGGACAGACAGCTCACTCTCCATCCTTTCATACTGACACCACACTCTTTCCATTTCCTGACAGGAGAAAAGCAGAGAAGATGAATCAGATACATTTTTTCAATCCTACTGAAGATTTGTTAATCTTTGTATGTATATAAAGTATGTTCTTATGTATGTTCATGGCCCCTCTTGGCCAATGCTGGTTTGATGGAGAGCAGCAGCCAATTGATACATTACTAGTAAATCCATGACATCTTTAAGCCAATTGTTCATACTAAATCCTTTTTTTGTATTTTTCAATTCATTAATATTGTTTATTTTACTGATATAAAAAGCTAATGCAATAATGTGTCGCTAACTTCTACTGTATATTCTGCATGTGTTTTCCAAGTAAGCAAACCACAGCACAATGAGGAATTTGCACATCTAACATATTTGATAATAGTTATGTTTCTTCTCTACAAGTAACAGAGCTATTATCTCTGACAACAGGATAAAGCCATATCAATGCAAAGATACATTTAAGTTATACATACTGTAAAAAAAAACAACATCAGTCAACCCCAAATGTTCTTTAAGTTTAAGAAAAGACTTCAAAACACCATCCCTAACAATCTGTCCTACGTAGCTAATACAATGTTGCATCCATGAGTAATTAATTAAGATTCTACCATTTGCTTTTATGAGTGGATTTTTCCATATTGGACTTGATGGCAGTACCAATCCATTACAGCCAGTCACATTTGCACTGCTCTAGAAAATGTGCCTACCTTTTGACACTGCAGCTGTTCTTTAAATGTCATTCATGGCATATACAGTGCAGGGAAGTGTACAGCTGGTAAACCAACTGAGAATTAACTAACAGATGACTAACATCAAGAGGTTTGTTAAGCTCATTGTGAGACAAAAGGTTTCACATCCTGACATTATCACACTTATGTGTACAGTGTGTAGTGATACAGAAGCTCAAAAAGTACAAAGAAGGGTAACTAATTTGGGTCCTGGTGTGAAAAATAATATTCATGTGGTAAGACACATATTTTTCTTCACAAATATTTCAAGTCTTCAGGGAAAAGAGACCCAAGGGGGATTTGATACAGATTTTTTAAATTATTAAAATGGATAAATAAAGTGAACTGCATTTTTCAGTTTCAGTAGAACAAGGAGACATGGCAAGTAAATAGCTATAGGTAAATTCTGCATGGATATCAGAATTTTAAAATTTATTTATTTTTACAAAGAGAAATATCTGTGAGTGAAACTGCTTGCCAGGTCATTTTTTTGTGAGCAGAGATCCTCTGTAAGATTTGAAGCAGTGCTGGGCATTCTCTAGTATCAGGCCTAGAAGGGCTGATTGACCTGATAATGTCATTATGCCTTCTGATCGTCTTATGTTCTTAAGCAGATAACGGCAGAGAAATTACTGCACAGCTCAGCTGAGGAACTACAGACTGAAATAAGAGGCAGCTGACTGCACATACTGGGGGACACACATGCCAGTTTGGCCTCTCCCAAACTGACAGACTACACTGCAGTTATGGGAAAGAACTACAAGTACACATGGGCATTACAACTGCAGACAAAAGAACAAATTAGAAGAAAAACATAACCTACCATTGATACATCACACATTCTGGCCCTGATGGTGACCAGGTTGTCCTGGAGCAAAGCTTTCTGAGATAACAATCCCTCCTGCCCCCTGACACCTTGGCCTCTGAACCCCTGACCCTTCCATTCCTCCAACTGCAGCCTAGCCATCTCTAGAGCACACTGCACATTGTCCTGGGACAGAGAGAGAGAGAGAGAGAGAGAGAGACACAGGGAAGAAAGTGCATTCAGCCATAATGGATATCTTGAATATTCTACAGGCTGACGAAGTCACTGAGTCACTGACCAGCCCACTCACCCACACTCATAATGTTCACAAGCTGCTGTGACTGCCAGAACTGACCTTGTCTGCTTGAAGCTCGGCCATTTCTATTGAGAGAGACTGAAGCAGCTTGTCACAGCCGCACAGCCTAGTCAGCACAGCCTGAAAAAAGGATAGATCACCACCAGAAGATAACCACCCCCACTGTCCCAATGAAAGGGCACAATAGAAAAAAATCATTCCACTAAGGACCATAATCATAACTGTAATCAGTATTAAAATGAATGTCAGTTTGAAGTTCTACACTTACATCAACTTCGCTCTCTGGGGTCCTCATTTGTTGATCTCTCTCCTGGAAGAGGTCAGAAGTTGCAGGCTGCAAAAGAAAAAAGCTCATTGATCAAAACAGACAGAGGGAGTCGACTGCATTGTATGCAATATAGAGTTTATATTACATTCAACCAGTTGAAAATCTTCATCCTTAAACTTTCCAGATATGAATACCCCCTTCACCACCATTTTTAAAATGTATGTTGTGTATCAGTAAGTAATAAAGTGTATCTATGTTGACAGGTCTGTATGTCAGTGTCTGTAGAAACTAAAGCAGGAGATACTGATAATGGGAGTCCGAAAAAGGAGAGGGAAAAAAGTAAGAGGGAAACAAATCACATTGCTCGATTTGCAAAGCTAAACAAAGCACTATAACAATACTTAATTGGCAAGTTCATATATTTTTATCTTTATAAAATATATGCCTTTGTTTGCTCATAAAATGAGTTGGCCCATTCTAGCACATGAAACCAAAGGGACAAGTGAATAATTTAAACAAATTCTGGATTGTCTATACATAGTCAGACATCTCTCATCTTCCTCATAATCAACCTGACCACAGTGCAATAGAATAAGCCAGCCCATTATATAAGGCATGTGAAATGCACTTTTAATACAGAATAGCAGCATCTCTATAATATAAATACTGCATACAGAAACACAAACAAACACCCACATGCAGACACAAACATACATACATATTTACATAGACAAAGAAACAAAGGACCATCACAACCCATTCATTCAGACTGACATACAAGAATTCAGACTGATATGCGGACTAACAGCTGGTACCATAGCTGGCTGTAGCAGACAAACAGACATATGGCTGCGATGGTGATGGTGATGGTGAGGTGGGGGAGGGACAGGGGCAATTCTTGGAGGGGGCAACGGGGGCAATAAGCCAGCCTGCCCCCCCGGAGAGCAGGCCTATGAAGATAGAAAGGACATAAACGTTCTGAAATAAACAAAGTATAATAGGTGTATAATAGACCACAAAGAACTAACTGAATAAAGAAACAGAGTGACCTACAGTGTACAGTATATATGGCACATTTAATTTGCTTTAACCATTTATTAAAAAAACAATAGTGATGTAATTACTCCCCTGGTTTATTCGTACTGACAGGCTACTGTAAATACTGGAACTGACTGAATTCTCCATATCCATATTAGAACAGAGAATGTGAATTAGAACTGCAAAGAGGAAGGCATTCTCTAGTCTGTGTGTACATATATATGATACAGTATATGTAATTACACATGAACAATTTTGATGCAGCAAACATTTGTGTCATTGAAGAGAGTCTACTCGTCCTCAAAGTCTTTTGTGAAGTAAATCTTCATCGTCCAGCTCGCTGATTGCAGTATTGTTATGTGTTCCTGCCTGTCTCCATCCATACCTTTCCTGCAGCTCTCCTCGCAGTGCTGATGGGGTGCAGGGAAGAATACCCGGGAATAGGCTGAACGGGAAAATGTACATGAAGAATAATTTATTAGATACAGTATCTAACGTGGCTGTTGTTGAATAATATCTCCCCACTCTCTCCTTCCTTCCACTGCCCTCTTAATCTCACCTCCTACACGTCTAGTTTAACCCCTCCTTACCCTTCTTCAACACTTGCGTTTACATACATAAGTCCTTGCTTTTTTAACAGCCATGCTTACCCTGTTAAGGGTGTGCCTTTTCTCTGTGGTGGGGGTGAGGGAACAGGGGCTGAAATCAAGCTTTGGGGATGGTGGGGCCGAGCCCATAGACTGCGGGGATAAAAGGGGGTCATCCTGCGGTCGAATGTCAACCCTGCCCACAGGAGTATGGGGGCGTGACCCTAGTTGACTTCTTGGGGTCAGAGGACTGGGTCCAATGGATTTCATGGTTTGGGGTGGCGTTTGATGAGAGTAGTTCAGGGGGAGGGTGTCTTGCTCAGCTGTCTCCTGGGTGAGGGACTGGCCACGCCTCCGATGCCCACCAAGGTTTGTGGCAGTCGAAGTTCTGGGTGAAGGACTAAGAGAGAGGGAGGAAAAAGAACAGAATTCAAAGGGATCGCAGTTATGTTTGGACTGAGTGAGCATCTCCTTAAAAGTAATTACATATTGTTGTACCATTAGATGCATTAAAGGCAGTACTAAGAGAATCCACCAAATTAGTCACAGTCTACCTCTGAATCATTTACCTTTCAGTGGGCTTTTCAGCAACGCAAAAAATATAATCAGTGTTGTATGACCAGTTCACTCAACAGTTCTATGAAAGATTAAACACACGGAGGTGGGTTTCTGTGTGTGGTGTTACAGCTGTTCTGAACCAAAATGCAAGTATTGGATATTACAGTAGCACTTGAAGTAGTAATCATAATACCTGAAATTTGACATAATGCATCATAACCATTGTTATAAGCACACATAAATAGTACACCCAGTTATTATTATAAGCTTGTAACAATGGTTATGTTTTAAAATATGTAAAATCATAGAACATGTGACATCATGTCACTAATGCCATAATGCTTATTATTACAACTTATCTAATTTTTTCCCAATTACTATTGGTCTGTTATAATATTTATCCATGTATAGGTCTATGACAAGGGTTATGGCCATTATGCATAGCCAATAAAGGTATTTATCCTCATAAACCTATAAGGTCTCACCTCTAAACCTACACTTGTTTATGCTAACAAGATTATTGTATTTCATGACTGTGACTAAGATGCTATGAAACTATGAAATGCAGAGGAACTAAGGAAACAGCTGCAGAATAAAAACATTCACTATTTTGCAGCTCAGATACGGTCTAATTATGCAATAAAAAATAGAATGCTGTCATTCAGTTTGTGGAAGACACCAATAGAAAAGTCACAATGCGGCATGTTTACACACACAGATTAACAAGGCTCTAAGAAATGGATACCGAGCAACCAGTCACAAGTAGCTTGGCAACCTCAAGAAAAAGGAAACTTACATTTCAGGAAATAAAGGTAATGGCCAATGAGATACAGTGTTACAATACTATCCTGCAGTATTGGAGTATAATGCCAACTCAGAGGAGAAAACCTTAGTGACATTAATTTGTTAGCCATAACAAAATGAACAGCGGATGTGTATACAGAAAAGATGGCAAGATGTTAGGTGGTGTGCCAAAAATAAAATTATACATCATACAAGCAAAAGGCACAGACAGTGGTGGAGCAGAGCGACAGGAGGAACAGTTGTGGTATAGAAGCAACTGACACAGCTGAAACACTGACAGGAGAAGGCCACATAACGTCTAAAAGTAAAACTGAATTCATGACTCATTTTATACCCTACAGAATATATACACAAAATAAGTAAAACATATATCATTTTAATATTATATCTAAAAATAAATGAAAGGTGATTGGTAGAAACTTGTTTTTATTAAATGTAAATCTTTGGAACAACACGTCTAGGACAGTATCAAAATACAAATTGTGAAATTCCAGTGGGCTACTTTGAAAAGACCTTTGGTAAATCTGATCATTAGTTGTACGTATACATTGTCTCATCTACATGTTCTTTATAATGACAAAGAACGTTGTTTTGTATTATTCACCTAGTTATAAATATATGTCTTAATTTTGCGAATTGTCTTACCTCTGTCTTATGTTCTTCTGCCTTCCCCTATGTTCCAGCTGTGGTGTTCCCATTCTTCCCCCCACTAGTGGGCTTGATTCATTTTGGGATCCATTGCCTTGCACTGTCATCTGCGTCGGACCATTTCTGACAGAAGGTGTCTCAGGAAGGGCCAGTGACTCACTGCTGCCCCCGATCCTTGTGAAGTCCTGGTAACTCGAACAACGCCTGGAAAAAAGAAGGTCAACGCAAGGTCAGTTTATATATTCTCATCAAATCATGCCAGATTTAAGAAGGCAAAGTGAGTAGCTAGGAGTCTTGAGTTACCTGTTTAGGGAGCCCTCCATTTCCATGTTGGCTGATTGACTGAGAGCTCTAACCCAGCCCAGCATGTCCTCTTGGGTGTCAGCACTGAAGACATAGGAACGCATTCCCTGGTGCACTGCCTGGAAAACAGCTCACATGATTCTGCATGTACAAACTGACTGACAGCTCATAACAGTACATACAGGCTTTGGAGCTGAGAAAGACTAAGAGATACGGCATGGATGTTATAATCGAGAAACACTGATGCTAAAATAATGTCTTTGTAAAGTTTACCCTTGGATGGCTTGTACGCTACAGGGCACTAGCACTGAGTCGGAAAGAGACGCCTGTCAGACAATAAGCCTGGCAGTGGAAGCCAGACAAATTAGCGCACTTAACCCAGAGAGGTATCTCCTTGAGTACGGCAGAATGATTGGACGTGGCCAGCAGCGAGAACAACGATGGCAATGCGAAATGAAATGAGAGATTTTCCATGTTGGTGAGCACAATTCCTTTTACTTACTTTAAAGGCATATTTTCTGTGCTTGCATTCACGAGGAGCGCAGAAGAGAATATTGTAGCTGGGGAGAGGAATACTACCCAAAACAGACTCCTCCCTGCTGTCTGAGAAAGAGGGCAAGAGAAGAGAAATAGTACATTATTTCCATGTCAACTAGGAGTCATTTAACACATGAGATGCATTCATTAGGCACAACACAATAGCCTTCATATCTTGTTTTATCTATTTATTCAAAATGATCTACATTTTGTGTTCTACAATTTATTCCAGTTGTTGCATACAAGAAGACACGCATAGTTACCTTTGTAATAAAAAAGACAAAAGTCAGACAAGACAAACCATCTTCTTTTCCACAGCTTTAGTCCTGAGCTGTCCTGGAAATAGACATTGCATGTATGCAATAACATTCAAAATAATGCAGGGGAGCAAACATACCACTGAATTAGCTTTTCAGTATTACTGCAGATTAGTACTGGCATAGCATTAAACCTTTTATCAGTGTAGCGCATATTTTGGACGACTGGCTGGTGGTGTACCTGTTTGTATAGCCAACCTCTGATCACCACCGGACAGTTAGGGTCTCTCTTCACAGCTCTGGCTCTCTTGCCAAAAGTCTGCACTTTACCATCACTGCCCTGCAGGGAACAGGTAGAACTCAAAATCACACAAAAACCAAGAAAGGCATGGATAGGGTAATTCTGGTATTGTGAGAGACATGGAGAAATGTAATATGAACATTAAGAAAGACATGGAGAAATGCAACTGACACTGTGAAAGATGAAGTGATTGAGAAACACAGACACTGTGAGACACATGGAGAAATGTAACTCCTGACACTGTGAAAAATGCAATGACTGAGTAACCCAGACACTATGAGTCATTGGGAAAAATGTATCTCTGACACTGTGAAAGATTCAATAATTTAGTAACAGAGACAATGAGTAACATGGAGAAATGTAACTGACCCTGACACTGTGAAAGACATGACACAGGGAACACTGACACTGTGATGGGCATTGCTGACACACGGCTGTCATGGAAACAAACCTTGCCATGGACAGGAAAAGCAGAGATTGTGGCCAGACTAGAAGCCTGGCTTACTCTATCCTGCTCATTCATTCTGTGAGAGAGAGAGAGAGAGAGAGAGAAAGAGAGAGAGAAAGAGAGAGAGAGAGAAAGAGCGAGAGAGAGAGAGAGAGAGAGAGAGAGAGATCAAAAGATCACATTTGTGTAGCGGTTCAAAGAACTTTATTTCAGTCTTATTTTCGAGATTTCTAATGCATTATTTTCATGTACACTTGACCATACAGAATATCCTACAAAATTAAATGTATATTTGTAATGCAAAGAATACTGTAGCCAACTACATTGCATTCAAAAAGTCTGGGAGGGCAGAAATGAATAAAAAGCATGTCCCAAATACATCTCAAACAAAGAATATTCAATGTAAAAGACTACATTATGGCAGACTACATGTCTACGATGAAAATGATCCACGAAGGAATACTAAAAAAGACTGGGTTAAGTGGGGCCTGGCAATGGAGAACAATGACAGGCCAATCCATCAACCTGGATTACGAAAGGAAGAGGCAATGTTTAATAAAAGAGATCTGTAAATAACTTCCTTTAAAGCCATACTTTGAAATTCCCATTGCTCCAGGTCAATGAGGATAGTTCAATATTTAAGTGTGACTGTACCACTGCAAGGGAGTCAAGAAGAACAGCTTGTGTATAAATAAAATAATTTGTGTTAAGTGGTTAAAAACTTTGACATCTTAATAACATCTTTGTAATTTTAATGCAGGAATACTATTTAAATGCATTTATTACAGATTTAAAGTAATCAAGTAAACATGGCATGTGCAAACGTTTGGGCACTCTGTCAGTTAATACTTCACATTTGGCAGGTAATATTTCCTGTGGCCAGTCTTTCTATTGGAATTTTAACCCCCCACTTTTCCTTACATAACCTTTCTAGTTCAGAAACATTCATGGTGTCCTAGCATGCACTGCACATTTGGGACCTCCACACAGAAGTCTGGGGACTCTGACAGTCATTCTAAAAACGTCATCTTTCTTTCTGGTGAGTACTTTGGTAAGGTATGCTTGGGATCATTGTATTAGTGCATTGTACAAAATATACAGTATTTTTGTCTACTCCTCCACTTATTTTCAGCCTGTTTGATAAGAAGTTATTATCCAAATCCCAGGTTAGACACTGCTGTTGTAAACTCACTTTATGAAACTAGAGCAATTAAACTTAAAAAGGAACAAAAACTTAAGTCAGAAAATCAAGTCAAAATTCTCTTAATTTACAGGCTCTCTGCCACACACTTATTGAGTTCTATACTGAGCTGTGCCATCCTTGCTATTCTAGAAGGAAACTGACAGGTGACAGCTGCATTGCCATGGAGCAGGGAGGGTCAGGGAGTGTGTGAAAATTAATCTGTTGGAATGCAGAACTGGAATGTTGCATTTGCCAGGGACCGGGTGCAAACTGCACACATATTTACACATTAATCTTTTGGGATATGATCAACACACAAAAAATAAATAAATAAATAAAAAAAGACTCCAGAAAGACTAAAATAATGAGCCACAGAAAACTGGCAGTGACTGTGTGTTTGTGAGAGAGAAAAGAGATTGGTGTCAGATGGCAAAAATATTTACAATAAGGGGATGTGGAAAATCAGGTAAAATACCTCTGTCACTGTCATTGTTTTCAGAGAATGAAATTGTGAGAGGAGAACTTATACAGTGTGTAAACACTCTTCGGACAATAAACCCAGTGAGAAAGGAAAGGAGAGCGAACAATAAGGAATTGACAAGACTGGGAGTGGGGATCAAGGGGTCAGGTTATGTGGGTGGCAGGGGGTGCCGAGCTGCCAAAATATTCTGAAAATCTGGCTCACTGGTACTGAGGTCAGAGGCCACAGATCAGAAATGCAAAATTCTGGAGAGCAAGAGCAGCTAAAGATGCTGGTTTGTCCAGCATACAGACACAACATTGTGAGGGCTTGTGGGCTAGACTGCATCATGAGAACCCGGCACCAGGACATATAAGGATGACAGTATATCCTAGAGCACAGACACTACAGCACAACAATTTACAGACAGCATATATCAATGAACCCAAGAAGATCACAACATACGTCAATGTGTGTAATGCCTGGCAGTTAAAGTGCGTAGGCCTCCCACAGGCTTTGACCTGACTTTACATTGCCTTGCACAGTAAAGAGCACTGCATAATGCAGCGGATAGCCTGCGCTGTTCTAGGGATGGAAACTGATTGAATCTGGGGTCAGTGCCATTGAACACAGGACCACTTGCAGTACAGACACTAGAGCATAATGGCACTAAAAAGCAAGGAACAAATACATTTATATGACGAAGTGATCTTTGATCGTGGTCATATTTTGGAAATATCGCTAATTTAGCTTCAGAGGCCTGAGGAAATCAATGAGCGCTACCATAAGCAGAACATAAATTCACAACTGCAAAACAAATTTGATAGAAAAAAACCTGTTCCCGTTACTTGGCTTCATACTTGGCTTGGTCAAGCATATTTTCAGATCACCCTTTGTAACTTCTTTGGTTGTATTGAAAAAACTGGATGCTCATTGAACCGTCTAATCATAATTATAAAGATCCTGAATGTTCGTCGTAAATCCGGGGCATCTAATTTTTTAAAATTATACAAGAAAAAAAAACAATTAGGAGTGAAAGATACAAACATTCTAAATGAAGTGTCATCTTTATAAGCAGTGATTCTTTATCATTATAACAAAATGACAGCTGACTTCAGAGTAAAGGTTCTGTATTCAAGTACCTGACCAATCTTTTCCACTCTTTCGTTGACTCTTTCTCTTGCTCCATCCCAGTCATCAATGCATCTTGCTGTTGTTCGTTTTGCCCATCAATACCCGCTTAACTTCCCCACAGCCAAACTTTCTTTGCTTCAGAGCTGCCTTCTTTTCTCTGTGCCCTATCTCCTCTCTGCGTATTCCGTGTTTATCTGCAGTTCTCTGCCTACCTACACTGTCTTTTGAATGTCAATCTCTCTTTCTTTCCTCTCACAGTGAGCCCTCTGTGTTCTCTCCTTCCTTCCCCTTTGCTCTCTCTCTCTCTTTCACTCTCTTTCGCTGAGTGTGGGATTGTGTGACTTGGGCATTTGAAAACAGCTGTCCTCTCTCTCTCCCTCTGTCATTTGATACCAAGTCCCCACCTATATTAACCCCCTTTTAAAGGCCTAGCTCTCTAGTAAGCACCAACAAATTATGTCGCCCATCTTTCCATACATCTTCAGTATTAAGAGATTTAAATGAATTATGAATAGCTTTTCAGTGTGACCATACCATAATTCCCTCTAGCCTTCTCCCTCATTGCCAACATATTCTTGTGTCAGTTATGCTGATGCTGTAGTAAACCTTCCACCTTTACCATAATTTCCCCAATTTGTCCAATTGGTTTCTAAGACTACTTGATTTTGGATAGCGGTAGGGAAAGAGTAAAGTGAAACAGGGCATGTGTGAGGGCACGTGCGTGTCTGAGTTGAGAGGGGGGTTACTAAGGAAAGACGAAGCGTGGGAATGAAACATTTTCCAGGTTTTTTCAGTTCTGTGGAAAACAAGAGTGGGAACAATTAATACACTGTGACCAAAGCTGAGAGGCAGCGGAGAGGGTGAGGGAGACAGACTTTGGACACAGTCTAATATGATATCAGACTAAGAGTGCAGGAGGGTCAGCTCTACTCACAGTCCGCACATCAGAGCACAAAGACAGAGAGCGAGTGGACTGGTGAGGTTAATGAAGAGGGCAGGAACAGAGAAGAACAGTGCCCAATCTATAATTACCCCCATCACAAGTGACTGGCCACATAACTTGCATAGCTTCCAATGGTGACGGTGTGCCTGGACGAGGAGTCAGAGAGGAATGGGTACGCACAGACACTCAAACCAAATACATAGGCACCAAAAAGGAGACATACAGATGCAATATATATCACACAATAACACACAGACACTCATACGATTATCTTGCATATAAACACACACACACACACACACACACACACACAAGGAAACAGAGACATACATACCAAGAAAGTTCAATAAAGCACCATTTTCTCATTAAATTGAGCTCTTTATTGGAACTTAAAAACAGTACAGAAATAAAAAATGTGTGTTTAGGTATGTCCCACTTAGGTTTGTGACTGTTTGTGTGCATGAGAGAAGGAGAAGAATTAACCAGGAGCGGAGGGAATTCGATTTAGAGGATCGTAGCAGATGGGACAGCAGAACAGAGAACGGCTGAAAAAGGAGCAGCAGAACAGAGCGTGCGTGGAAATAGGAACATCATGTCAAACATTAAAATTATCAACACCATTTACCTCATTAAATACAGCACAGTTCCACCTGCGTCCACACACACATCCAATGTTAGCATCTGACGCAGAGTATCATTGCAGTAATAATAATGTGCACATTGACTTTATTCTATACATAACTGTAAATGAGCATGATACCAGTGTAATGGCTCATCAGAGACCATTTGTTCTGAATTACAACTGCTTACAGCAGCGAACTGCGGTTACTGATGCCAGGAATGGTATGTATGTTTAAGCCAGGGAAGGGGGGTTAGGGAAGAGCATCTTCTCAGTTCTACCTCATCCGTGCTTTCAAATCGTTTGAAAATTGTGATGAATGAAGTATCGCAGCCTCCCTTCTCTGCATCCGTGGTTAAGCTTCAGTCAACACCAAGCCGCTCAATGAAGATGTCGCGGTGCTGGCTCGCTAAAGAGGAAGAGGAAGAGGGTGGTGTAGGTGGGGCCCACCTAGGGGCTGTGACGCTGAGGGGAGATGGCGCGAGTGTGGCTCTACGTGCTCAGAGGGGTGGAGGGTCGCACTGCGTTAAAGGGTGTGTTGGGGAAGATTCTGGGGTGGCTCCACTGGGAGGTTGTTCTTGGCCTCTCCCACCACATCCTGGGAAATGGGTGGGTTAGCACCTGGAGAAGGAGAGGGGGCATTAAAAACACAAAGAGGCACTATGCAAGTCTACTGGAGGTAGGTCCTTTCTTTACAACACAATACAACACATTTTCCCATTTTCACTCTGTCCCTCTCACCTTCTTCTAGTTTCTTCAACCCTTCCTGAAATTGTAGCTCGTTATTAGGGCCTGTAGGGGGCTGCCCTTCCGGTGCCTGTGCTACTTTCTGTCTCTGGGACATCTCCATTACTGCCTGAAAAAAAACAGAAAAAGGGGGAAATTCAAACCCTTCTTAAGAATATACATAATTTCACTGAATGAAACATCCTAGATTTTTCCAGTGAAACTCTGGCACTGTCACCCCTGACCCTCACCTGCTGGTACTCTTTCCTCTGTGCCTCCAGGGCCTTGCCCCTCTCCTTCAGCAGCTCCTGCTCGTGCCGCAGAGACGCGGCCCTCCTGCCCAGTTCCATCTCCTTCTCCCGGAGCTCCGTCTCAAACTTCTGTAGCTCCGCCTCCGAGTACACAGGCTTTGTGTTGTCCAGGGTCTTCAACAGACAAACGATCACGTCAGTCTCACCACCACTATGGCTATGTCTCTAGACATAGTTTGCTTAAGCCAAGACAAAGACCCCTCCATAAATCATAGCATAATTATTTATTCTTAAATATGTACTACACAAAACTTCAAACTGACATAATAAAAAACTGATCCGGAGGAAAATACCTTATTTTGGAATATTGCTGAAATGTGCCTCTTCATGGTTATCGGGGAAATACAGTACCTTCTTAATATATCTCAATATTTGTTTAAATCTAAAGAAGGTTTCTGGACTGCACAATTGCAACTCTTGTCAAACAAATGCATTTCCAGCATCTTTAAAGGTGTACTGTATCTGTATCTTTAGAACAGCAATTAGATTTTTTCACAAATCTTCTCCATGATTTAGCAAATTACATACACAAATAAAGACCTGTACATTTCAATCTTATGATGAGAAAAGCAGATTTATGGACCATTGATTCACTTCAGTCAATTAGTTGATCAGTTAAATAATTTTGATACCTGTTTTTATGTAATTCACAGAATGCATATCTATGAAAGACATAATGTGGCTTAAGATGGTAAATGATCCTTTCATTATCAAAACCAGCAAACACCTTGTTAAAATTCCGGGATTGCAATTGTGGTTGAAACATGAACCAGCACAGACAGAGGGTCTGCAGTACCAAGGTTGGGAATCATTGTTCCACAGCACAGTGGCCAACATTGCTGGATTTCTCTTTGTCCAGAGGAAAGAGTGCCCCCCACTGGCGCACTAACACCTCCAGCAGATGCAACATTTTCCCAAGGTGGTCTCCCATCCAAGTACCAAGCAAGCCCAAGCCTGTTTAGCTTAAACAATTTACCATGAGAAGGTTGGTATGGTTGCTAGCAAGTTATATGGAGTATAAAAAGAACTAAAAGGATATAAGGTGCTATAATATTAACTAAAAAAGGAACCGTAGAGCCACAAAGAAAATCGTTAGAATCACCAGCAAATAGATTGCTATCTCAACCTCATAGCAATTTCAATTGAGTTTTAAATTGCAATTCAATTAATTGAATAATAATAATTTCAATGAATTGTTATTATTTCAAGTGAATTTTCTTTGTTTAATTCATGTGGTTGAAGAGAAAATGGGAGTAAGTCAAAATATTTGTTCCGTATAATGAAATAGGGCACATAAATTATAAGACAAAACAAACTGAAGGTAGCAGGTTAACTGTCATTCTTTGTCATAAAGTCATTCTAGTTTGACTCAACCAGGAACAAAGAATCATTTTGATCTCTTAACCAAAGGAGGAATGCATCTTTATGAATCCTGCATGCTTGGTATTGAGCCCTATTTGCATAGAAATGGTCATTTTGACAGCAAAATACATGCAAGTAAACAACTGAAATATACATGACCAAGATTAAGCATCTCTGCTGTTATGTTCCTGATAGTTCACTTCATGTGCTTCCCACCCATTGTGGGGGCTTAGTGCATCATATGTAATTTTTAAAAAATGGTACTGGCGGTGGTTTAAACAGGCACAAAAACATCCCATAGCCTTTTGCGGATTCCCCTCTCAGAAGTATCTCTCAAATGAGCAATTAGGAAAAATATTCAGTTACATATTGTGAGTGTATTCATGTTGTGACAACATTAGACAGGGAAGGATGAGTCATTCTTTACATACAGAAGTAACAGTGTTAATATAACATATAAATGCTTTGCATATTACTATTCCTACAAGAATTCAAACTCTTTCTCACCTCCCATTCTTTAGGATTGTTGAACTCTTTCTTCTCTGTCGATTTCAGGAACTCCTCTAGGCTGACGAGACGATCATGATTGGTATCCACCTACCAAAAACAATTGGGGGAATAAAAAAGGTAAATAAGGTATGAATAACCTTCAACAGGGGTTACCAAACTGTCAGAGGATTAGCTGATTGCTGGGTATTGCAATGGGGACAGTACAGTAATATGAAGTCATTACAATACAATTACGATAAATGCAAGACATGGAATAGACAGAATTATGTACTTTAGCTTTTACTTTATGTACTATTGTGAATGCTACGCTTGTGCTCTATGGACTTTCTGAGGCACAGAGGCAAATAATACATAGACAGCAATCGAGGGATGGATGGTTATGAAAGAGAAAGGGAAGACTGACATTCTTCATCACATGTTCTCTCATCCTCAGCCTCTCTTCCTCCATCTCCATCATATCATCCTCTTCATTCCTGGGGTCATACACCTTTGCCAGCTGAAGGGGAAAGAGGGGTGGGGAAGGAGAGGGGGTGAGAGAGAGAGAGAGAGAAAGGTTTAGAGTAAAATTTAAAAAAAGAATTTATTTATAGTTATTTTCACTTAGATGTCAGTATAGATGTTCAGAATCTGTATACATTGTCACACTTTTTTTCTCCTAGTAATTGGGAATATTGTTAAAATGTGTATGCCTGTACAAATAACACTGTAGACCATGTTAACGTTGACAGTTATCATTATTAACTGCTGAAAAATTGAAGAAAACATTTTTGCAGAAATGGCAAAAAAGGGGAAACCGCCAAAAAAATCATGGAATCCGTGACACCCGTGACTTCCCTGACAAACACCCAGCCTTACATATATACATTTACTGGAGGCAGCAGACCACTAGCAGTGATACCAAACAGACAGAGAAGGATTGTAATACCTCTTTAGTGAACAAAGCCTCCAGTTCTTGCTCATCCAAAACTCCATCTCCATTGGTATCTTTGAAAAAAATTGTGTCAGAAGCAGAATTACAACATAGTACCTTCATGGACATTTTAATAAGGACCTGTTATGCAATACCACAAATAAAATCAGAGCCAAATAATTCAATACATTTTCTTTTTTCATAGAATTCATAGTGGAAGCCATTTTGCAAAAGAGGGAGTGCAGCATTAGTCCATAAAACAAGGCTCTTCAACCATTTCTTCAACATTTAAAAATTGTACATAATGGCTAAACATTTCCCATACTATTTATAAAAGTAGAAAATAAATGATGTACTATTTAAGTTTGTATACACACTGAATGTGAACAGCACAAGTAGCTGCATATCTATTCATTTGCTGTTACTGAGAGGCCCGCTGACACTGCAAAGTCTCTTCAGAATTCAGGTTTTCCTCAGGAAAATAATTAGTAAAGGGGGAAGTGACTCAGGCGTTAAGCAGCGGTGGCATAAACCGGCAAGCTGTGGTATTCACACGGAACAGTGGAGTAGTGCCGTTCCTTAATTTAGGTCAACTGTCAAAAAAGAAGCAGAAGCCGTGTGCTAGGGGAAGACTGGTGAACAGACCGTGGAGTTTGAAGAAGGTTTTGGGGTTGAACTCCTGAGGGTCTAGGCCATCGGTCTCCTCCCACACTTCTCTGAGCTGAGCCACGCTACCCTGAGGTAGAGGGAAGAGATAAGGAAGGTGAGAATAGCGCACTGCATGTTCACAACAATGCAGCAGAGTGAAGACCACACTAACGCAGGCCAGGTGTGAGACGAGGTTGGGTAGCGCACAGACAGGCGAAAATGCCTGCCTCTAGAGCATTTGTGCCTCTTTACCCTGATGTCTATGTCCTTCTCTCTCCTTAATTTCATCCCTCAGGAACCACATCTCTCTTCGCCACCTCTCTCTAACTGCATTCTGCATTTGTATTTGTTCTAATATTGTAGCTTGTTCTTCTCCCTAGTTTGGCCTGGCATAAATCAGGTCAGAATAATGTTAATTACGTGAACTGAACTGTGTGCTTGGCTATAAACAGCTGTACGAAATGAGTATTGTACCTTATTGAACCTGTGTTTTGAATTTGTCCAATGACCATGATATGCACTTTTGTACGTCACTTTGGATAAAAGCATCTGATAAATAAATGTGATGTAATGTAATGCATTCCCTTCCTGCCACCTGCCCTGGCCTCTGCTCCCTCCTCTCTTACCGGAGCATTGACTTTAGGGTGCTGTCTGTGCTTCTCCTTTAACTCCTCCAGCCTCTTCTCCTCCTTCTCCCTCTTCTCCTCATCCAGGCTCTTCAGGTACTCCCTCCTCTCGTGCTCCTTCAGCATCTCGTAGCGCTTGAACTCCTCATGGCGCTCTGCGTCGTAGCTCTCCAGGTCCTTGGTCGCCTGTCGCAGACAGATTGGATGGGCCCCATGAGGCAACAAAGCCAGAAAACAAAGCCCTACAGGAGACTTCATTCATAACGTCCTGTTTCACGGTTAATTCATGTCTTTCAAATCTTTATGATTAACTTTGCTCCCAAGGTTAAACTGTATGTTGCCATGGTATCTCCCCAATCTTGCTTTCTATGCTCTCTGAATAATCCCTACATCACCCCCCCCCCCCACTTTGTTACCGTGGAGATGAGGAGCTCCAAGTCTTTGGCTTCAAAGGTGTTCTGGTTGTGGGGGTCCAGGTGCTCAAACTGCTTTAGCAGCGAGGCATGGTCTATCTGCATGTCTGGGAAGAGAAGGGGCAACATTAGACTTGGATTAGCACTGGACACTTTGGGGACACAGAAAGTTTAATGCACCAAAATCATTACATTGCCATGATATCTACGTGGGTGAAAATGCTAACTCTTTGTGATGATTTTGTTATCAACTGTATTATTAGTCAATGGAAATACAACAATCTGTTTTCAATTCATTTTCAAACGAAGCTTTGTGGAGCTTTTCTGATGAATCAGACAACAAATAAAAAAACTATTTAACAATGCTGAATAATAATTTCTGGAATTTCTTAATACCCTACCCTCATAGTAGAATTTGGGAAGGTTTTCCATCATGTTGGCCTGACTCCATTTAAACTAATAAAACCATAAGGGATCACACTCAACTGCAATGTACTATCATATAGAGGCTTGTATCAGTAACGGTACAGTGCTTTCAGAAGGTTTTCATACCCCGTGGTAGGGTCCTGACATATTTCGATATATTGATATTTTTTAATATGAGGCTCATATCGATATTGATAATATGACAATTTCTTACGACAGTGACTTAAATAATGGTAAGTCATATGTCCACGCTGTTCATACACCCTCTCCCCCTCTCACTGTGTGTGTTGGTACTGTTCATACACCCTCTCCCTCTCTCACTGTGTGTGTTGGTACTGTTCCTACACCCTCTCCCTCTCTCACTGTGTGTTGGTACTGTTCCTACACCCTCTCCCTCTCTCACTGTGTGTTGGTACTGTTCATACACCCTCTCCCTCTCTCACTGTGTGTGTTGGTACTGTTCCTACACCCTCTCCCTCTCTCACTGTGTGTTGGTACTGTTCCTACACCCTCTCCCTCTCTCACTGTGTGTTGGTACTGTTCATACACCCTCTCCCTCTCTCACTGTGTGTGTTGGTACTGTTCCTACACCCTCTCCCTCTCTCACTGTGTGTTGGTACTGTTCCTACACCCTCTCCCTCTCTCACTGTGTGTTGGTACTGTTCATACACCCTCTCCCTCTCTCACTGTGTGTGTTGGTACTGTTCATACACCCTCTCCCCCTCTCACTGTGTGTGTTGTTACTGTTCATACACCCTCTCCCTCTCTCACTGTGTGTGTTGGTACTGTTCCTATACCCTCTCCCTCTCTCACTGTGTGCGTTGGTACTGTTCATACACCTTCTCCCCCTCTCACTGTGTGTGTTGGTACTGTTCATACACCCTCTCCCTCTCTCACTGTGTGTGTTGGTACTGTTCATACACCCTCTCCCTCTCTCACTGTGTGTGTTGGTACTGTTCCTACACCCTCTCCCTCTCTCACTGTGTGTTGGTACTGTTCCTACACCCTCTCCCTCTCTCACTGTGTTTTGGTACTGTTCATACACCCTCTCCCTCTCTCACTGTGTGTGTTGGTACTGTTCATACACCCTCTCCCCCTCTCACTGTGTGTGTTGTTACTGTTCATACACCCTCTCCCTCTCTCACTGTGTGTGTTGGTACTGTTCCTATACCCTCTCCCTCTCTCACTGTGTGCGTTGGTACTGTTCATACACCTTCTCCCCCTCTCACTGTGTGTGTTGGTACTGTTCATACACCCTCTCCCTCTCTCACTGTGTGTGTTGGTACTGTTCATACACCCTCTCCCTCTCTCACTGTGTGTGTTGGTACTGTTCCTACACCCTCTCCCTCTCTCACTGTGTGTGTTGGTACTGTTCATACACCCTCTCCCCCTCTCACTGTGTGTGTTGGTACTGTTCATACACCCTCTCCCCCTCTCACTGTGTGTGTTGTTACTGTTCATACACCCTCTCCCTCTCTCACTGTGTGTGTTGGTACTGTTCCTATACCCTCTCCCTCTCTCACTGTGTGCGTTGGTACTGTTCATACACCTTCTCCCCCTCTCACTGTGTGTGTTGGTACTGTTCATACACCCTCTCCCTCTCTCACTGTGTGTGTTGGTACTGTTCCTATACCCTCTCCCTCTCTCACTGTGTGCGTTGGTACTGTTCATACACCTTCTCCCCCTCTCACTGTGTGTTGGTACTGTTCATACACCCTCTCCCTCTCTCACTGTGTGTGTTGGTACTGTTCCTACACCCTCTCCCTCTCTCACTGTGTGTTGGTACTGTTCCTACACCCTCTCCCTCTCTCACTGTGTGTGTTGGTACTGTTCATACACCCTCTCCCCCTCTCACTGTGTGTGTTGGTACTGTTCTTATACCCTCTCCCTCTCTCACTGTGTGTGTTGGTACTGTTCCTATACCCTCTCCCTCTCTCACTGTGTGCGTTGGTACTGTTCATACACCTTCTCCCCCTCTCACTGTGTGTGTTGGTACTGTTCATACACCCTCTCCCTCTCTCACTGTGTGTGTTGGTACTGTTCATACACCCTCTCCCTCTCTCACTGTGTGTGTTGGTACTGTTCATACACCCTCTTCCTCTCTCACTGTGTGTGTTGGTACTGTCCATACACCCTCTCCCCCTCTCACTGTGTGTGTTGGTACTGTCCATCTTGGCCTTCAACAGCATCCTGAGTCTGGACACCTCTTGTCGCTTCAGCTCATCCAGACGGGTCCTGACGTTGTGACCCACCAGGTCCAACTCTTTACTGAGACGACCATTCTGAGAGGGACAGACGGAGCGATGCAGTATTTACATGCTCACTGAGATGACCATTCTCACAAGATAAAAGACTAGACTGAGTATTTAGACACAGACATAGTAAAAGAGAGAGCGCATTGGGTCTTTCTATGCAAAATCAATGCTGACGTGCATGTTGATACATCCCTTAGATAACACTGCATTTCAGCATTTAGCAGACACAAATTGATACTTGCTCTTGATACACAATCTGTTTACACAGCTGGATATTTTGCCGAAGCTATGCAGGTTAAGTCCCTTGCACAATGCAAGTATAACCAGACACAAAACCTATTAACTACAAACTTAGTTCCCTAACCATTATGCTACACTGTTCTCCCATTTAAAATTGAAGAACTGAACGGGGAATTTTTCATTGCCAACAATTTGATAGCCCATTGTCTCCTCTTCTAATGGTTAACATCCTTTTTGCCATTCAGTGCTGAGAATTGTTTATGCATGGTGTGGATCAGTGAGTGAGCAGTACAATTGCCACTAAAGTTTCTCTCTCCAGTTGCAGCCAACATGTTATCAAATCAAAATGATTTTTATAAAAATTGAATTATCTGAAAATGACGCATTTCAAAATATTCAGAGCTTGACACAGGTTTCAACATGACATAACTGTCTATGTTATGTGAACATAGAAAGGGTGCTGCCTTAAAGGGCATGACAAGTATAAAAAACCATTGAATTATTTTATTAGATTATTAAATATTTTAAACTTCGGACAAACACCACATTAAGTCTAAGTCGTTTACTACACAAAAAATGAGCCTTCAGCTTATACAGCCATATAATCTCATTCACACTGCACTCACAGTGATAACCCGATGACTGAATGTAGGCTAAACGCTTTGAAAAAGCAAAGACAAAAATTGAAAGCAAAGAGAAGCGTTACCTTGATATCTTCGGTATTGGCGGACTGTAGCTTCTCTCTGAAGTGAGGGTCTGTCTCCAGTACCTCAATTACCTCCCTCAAGTACCTGTCATAGTACAGGCCTGTGTCCTGTAGAAAGAGGTAGGCAAGACTTGTTTCATACACTGACCGCAAGAGGGAGAAGGTAAGTACAACAGAGACACTGTACAAAGCAAAATTGGTTAGTACACCACACAATTTATCCTTAAAATGCAATATGGTTTTTCAGCTGTCCATATCTGGTGTGACCGAATGATTGAACTATGTCATAAGTTAAAAGACATTTTCCTGATGATCAAGTTTCAAGAATTCGGTTGTGTGTTAAACTGACCACTTTTTACTTATTTAGTCCAAGGAGAGACAGATAAGATGTTTGATGCTTAACATACCACACTTTCTTCCTGTTTCGGCTCCTGGGGAGGTACAGTTTCCTGCGGCTTGGTATTGTGGTCAATGGGCACTGACCACACCCCCAGCAAAATGGACAAGGGCAGCAGCCACTGAAGTGCCACAGTCATTATCCTTAAACAAAAAGCACTGACTTCAATACAAAAATCAATAATGTAGTAAAAACAGGAATGGCTACAGAGTCATTTATGATTCCCTCTTTATTCATCGCTAAGGAAAGACTTACTGTAAATAATAATGCTAAATTTGAGAATGTGTCAGCTCAACATTTCAATGAGCATACTTAAATTCAACAGAGCGTAATTCAGTAAATTTTATATTCAATCCACGATTCAAAATAAATTCTAGTATAGAGTGAAGTCGTGGATATTCTACGATTAGAGACAAAAACCATAGATCCATGCTTGCTTTTTACTAAATCGTCAAATGCTAGCCCAGGGTAGGAAAATCAGCATTTAAAAAGATGACATATCTCGCCATCTCGCACGCTAATTTCAGCTGAGAGAACCGTTACTAGTGAGTCGCTACGTAGAATGAATTGAATTTACATCCTGTTATTTTAACTAATCTTGGATCGGCTGTTTCAGCATCCATGTTCGTGAAACATGGTTCTGCCTGGTAAGCGCAGAGATGTCATCTACCAGTCGTAGGGTGCGCGCCTTGCACAAAATAGCAGCTATATGTTGTTAGCATTAGTAGATAGCTACCGTACACATTAGCACCCCACAGTGTATAGATAGTCTGTCTATCCACATTGCTGAATTCAAAACCCTCAGTTGAAAAAGTTAACGTTATAGTTACGTATGTATGCCGTTATCTATGTTACCACTAACATCGCACTTGCTTACCTTAACGAATCTTTCGTTTCCCGTTGTATCTATGTCCTACGTTTATTTTGCTTCCCTGGTGTCTCAACTACTCAATTCCTCTGACGTTTTCTTTACGACTCAACGCGTCGCGTATGAAATACGTCATAAAAATGTACAAAGTGTAGTCGTTCATTCTCCGAACGGCACACACGTGTTAGCAACTGGTTAGCAAACCTTACGCAAGGATTCTGTTTTTTTCCCCCGCTTAGAACTTCCGTTTCTCGGGAAATGTTATGTTCAGAATGACAGGAGCATGATTAGCAAAACAGCTTAAGGCACCGTACCCCTTCCTACAAGTTATCAACAATGTTTGTCTTTGATTTGTTGTCCTTCAAAAACAATTTTTTTTAAGTAAATGGCGTTAATAATACTAATAATAATAATAGTAATCAATCAAATAAGAAAATGCATGTGCAAAATGTGAAAAGAAACACTGGACTCGATACAGTAGGGTATGCTATAATTGTATTGATTAAATACATTTAATTGATTTGAAAAATAAATCTGTATAAACATTTGGATAGATTATTTCACGCAATACAAAATAAAAATATGGCAGTATTCATAAATAAACATAAATAATATTAAATAAATAAATACATGAATAAATATATAAATAGATAAATAATACATTCGTAATGAACAAAGTGATTAAGGTAGATACAAAAAATAAAATAATAAATATTATAGCCACAGAAATAGTAAGGTCGATATAACAGGAATACAATAAATTAGATATGTTCCAACTTAACCATTGCTTTAAATGAATGTAAATAATATTATATTAATAGACATATAGGAATTTAATATATAAATAAATGTAAAACATACACATAAGGAAATCGATAGACAAACATGAACATGAACTATCTAGTACATATTTATCAGTCTTAACTGATTCGTCTAATTAAATCATTTACATTTATTTTTTAAAAATAGATAATGCATTAGCACTCAAAACACTCAAAAATCAATCTCCCTTAAGTCAGTTGGTGTGCTGGCTCTTTCTGTGTCAATTTCCTCCAGTGCTTCCTCCTCCTTCTCAACTTCTGGACACATTTTTCTTTCCCTGGGTCCACTTCTGAGATGCTCTGTGAGGGCTCCCTCTATCAGCTCTGTGTAGTATTGCAGCACACCCTGTGGGATACATACACAGACATGCTGTACTCACGTGTGGTACGTTTTTCACTTTCACCAAATAGGACTGGTGATTTACAATGTGGCACATAAACTGTTCAAAATATAATTTTGTTATTTTGTACGTTAGGAAATTAATATAGGTTTCTAAAAATAAAGACAATCAAGTGTTTTTCTCCCACTGGATTCAGTGGAATAGAGTAAATTCAAAACCAAAATTGTTTTTGTCAGCAGAAATTATGATAGAGAGAAGAAAGAAAAGTGGCATTAATAGACGATGCATTGTATAAATATGTCACACATGGATCAAATACATAGATTAAATACCTTTTAAATGGCAGTAAAATTTAAAAACCATCCTGCAGATCCCTTAGAATTGTCAATGAAACATGCTACATTGACATATAAATATTCTGTTCTGAATATTGCTGAAAATGGTTTGGTATTTTTTGTGTTCTAATTAAGATGAACTATGCCACATGCCATCAAAATAAAAACATTTCTCTAGATGACTACCAAGGTTTTTACCACATATATTTGCTCAGGTTCTGAATGATGATCATGATTTCTGTCTGGCACTCACCAAATCAATCTGACAAAGTGTAGCCAGTTCATTTGTGCCCAGCTGAAGACCTTTGCTTCCTAGACCAGAAAGGGCAGCATTCAGTGCTGCTGCTGCAATTAAAGATGGAGGAATTCCCAAGAAACGAGAGTCACAGACACACATGGCCACCAGTGTGTCAACGTGACGTCGTAGAGTTGATAATAAAGCTTGAGAATCTCTGTCTGTTTGTCCATCCTCCTCCACCCTCTCCCTCTCCAGTGAAAACAAGAAGTGTGGGAGGAAGTCATGTGGGGTTACCACAGCAACATCCCATCGGAGAGTTGCCAGGACGACACGTTCCATGTCCTGAAAGAGAGAGAAATATATTAATTGGAGGACACACTTTTATTTTAAAACCCAAATTCAGTTACATACAAGGGGAGAGAGAGTGAGAGAAAGAGAAAGAGAAAGAGAGAGAGAGGGAGAGGGAGAGAGATGGATCTGAACTAAAAGGAAGCAGCTTCCTAGACCCAAAATAACATTTATTTGATAGTTTTTCTTTTAATGCAATATCTTTAACTTAATAATATATCACACACAGCTGATTTATTATTTATTTTTGCAATGGGAGTATGGGAGTCAAAGTTGATTTGTTCGTCTAACCATTTGACCTAAGAATGGACATACATCAGGCCTGCTCAGATGTGTCTAATTGCCCTCAAACTTAAAAAAATCTAAATGCTAACAATCCAATTCTTGAATCTCTTCTGCCTGTTATTGGCCATGAATGAAACATGAAGTCTAAGATGGGCACATGAAGCCAGTCATAAAGCTAAAAATAGTCATAGTGCCATGGTGGCATGTCAAATGACTCACCCTTAAATTGTTAGGCAGGAAGCAGAAGTTGGCTGCAGCACACAAGTTGCCTGCACTGACTGGTTCACTTCCGGTCACTTTTGACGCAATGAGGATACAGGCCGCAGAGAGACAGAGAGGTGAGACAGGAAGGGACAATGATGCAGACAGGAAGCGATCCAGCAGAGAGACAGAGAGGGCGTACACCGATTCTTCACAGCCACACTCAGAGCACACCTGAGGAAGAAAGACCAAAAGAAACATGCACACAAAT
Source organism: Anguilla anguilla (assembly GCF_013347855.1). NCBI lineage: Eukaryota > Metazoa > Chordata > Actinopteri > Anguilliformes > Anguillidae > Anguilla > Anguilla anguilla. Next base: position 41,557,920 of record NC_049202.1, read on the forward strand.
TCACCGTTAACTGATTATGAAGTCGCCAACACATGATTGGAACGTTACTTAACCATGATTTACACATACATTTTATTAAAAGACCGTTTTAACATCTCAATGTCCCAACTAGTCCATTCTAAGGTAGGCTACTGTCACTCTACGGCTATCTTTCCTCTCATTTGTGTTAGTGAAGGAATGTGCAATAAAAAAGAATAAAAAGGAACGCTTCATAAAATTCAATTTTGGTGTATCTGAGCAATAAATATATAACTTCCCATCACACGACTCAGTAGGAAGAAACTAAATCATCTTAATGGTGGTAATACTCGGAACAGTTTTTATTTGTTTTTTTTTGTTTGTTTTTTCATACAGCAATTTCCCATTTATCATGATGCAGACATTTCCTCTTACCATCGTATCATATCACATCATAATGCAGATCCTTGAATAATGCATTCAATGTCCAAAAAACTTTTTCCTTACCCTTTTAAATAACTTAAATTGTATTACAATTAGTAGCTTCAATGAGTGAAGTCAATTTTTTTTTTTTCATAAAATGAATCAATACAAATAATTGCAGTGCATAAAGTTAAATTGCTGATACCTTTATATTCTTAAAAACAATGTTGAAACTGGATATTTGATCTTCCCAGATACTTCCCAGTAATTAGGAAATTATGTAAGAACCTGATCAGTCTTCTAAATTTTACATTTCATAAATAATTATTTTGAGACCAATACACTAACTTAAGGAGAGTTACATTATTTGAAGTATATAATTAAATCTATAACTTAAGACACTTTAAAATTGTGATTGAAATGCAGTTTAGGTAGGCTCATTATAATTATAATTTTAAAATAGATTTTTAGATTATCTTTAATCATTTGGAAGCCCTAATCTCAAATCATTACCAGCATCTACAAAAAGGCATGGTCCTCAAACAGATCATTATAAATATGAACTTGCCAAACACTTACCTCCAGCACCCATTTGGCCAGTTCTTCCCTCCTGTGGGGCTCCCTCTGGATCAGTGAGATGTAGAGAGGTGAGAGCAGGTATCGTTCCTCTGACTGCAGCAGCCTGTTGATTACGCGTCCCCCAGACACGCTGGGGTCCCACTGGGCTCTCAGCTGAGGTTTGTGGGAGACCCTTCCCTCCTCATCACACCACAGTGACGCAGACATCTGCAACAGTGAGGTGGGCTGCACTTATCCTTGGTGGAGGCTCACTCTAACCTCTCAGGTTGGTTGTATCTTTGCAGGTTCTTTCCCGTTATTTGTTTTGCGTTGTCTGTGTCTCTGTGCCAAGTGTTGATGTGTCCGTTCCTCAGTATCTATGTGTCTCACCTGCGGACTCTGAAAGGGTGTGTGTTTCTCTCCAGTCTGACTCCTCATCTCTGCTTTCATCTTTTTATACATCTCATGAAAGAATGGCCGAGAAGGAGGGGTGAGTACAGACAGAGAGTGTCAGAGAGAAGAAAGAGGGGAGGGAAGAACTGGTAAAAATATATAATAAAAAAGACGACAATTGTGTGTGCTCAACAATGGAATTAACAGGTGGGCAGAGAGAGTAAAAGAGACAGGGAGCCAGAGGGAGGGAGCAGACAAGAGAGGGAGGGGCCAGAGAGAGAAGGGAGCAGATTGCCTCCGACAGAGAGGGACTGGTAAAGAAAGAGTGGGAGAGCGAAAGAGGTCATCTCCAAATTGTGACAATGAGAATGAATAACAATGGAAGAAACTATGTTTGGTGGTAGTGAGAGGGAGAGAGATGAACAGAGGGAAAGAGATATTTCTGTACCATCGCATTAATCCCAGTGCTCTCATCCCAAATCTGTTTTTGTGTTATTCAACAGTTGGCAAATGGAAATCACTACAGTGGATTTGCGAACACAAACCCATGAGGCTCGGAGTTTACAGTTGCCATAGCAGCATTAGCGACACAAAAGCAAATGTACAGTATTACACTATATACACAATACAGAAAGTGCCTTCAGTACTCATAAAAAGGATAGTTTAATCCAACATCGGTCTTGCTAACATCAGTTTTCTCTCTCCCTCGGAACTTTCATTGTCAAAGGAACCTGTGGCACCCTCCCACCGTCTGCATTAATCTGTTTATTGCACCATGAATACACCAGGGAGGGCAGGGCGTGGTATGTGAAACAGACAGTGGCGTTCAGCAGGTCAATGAGGCGTATTGTCCTGCTCACAAATCACTGTCAGACACCGGCTTCTGGCCTTATGGTCCATTGTGCACACTCACAAACACGCACTCTCCTCTGGGGCTCTCTGTCAGTCACAAAAGGGTCATGCGCATAAGGAACACATGCACTGTATTTGACACCGTCAGTGACTTCACTTGACTTTTTACTCACCACATTTGTGGTTTAGGGCTATGTTTACATCTCTGTGCCATTCTTTAATTTTGTTCTTTTTAAGTCTTTAAGAAATAAAGATTAACACATTTTTTTTTTTGTATTTTATGGGTGAAGAGCAATATAATATAGTAAAATATTTTAAAATCCATTTCTCAAACATTGTATTAAAAACAGTGAATAAAGATCGTTTAGCCATAGGTAATGTTGACCTGTTAATAATGTGACGTAATTCACTTTTTATTTGTATTTATAACTGGAATTCTTTTATTTGTCATGTGACCAATACTCTACACTGTGTTAATATCACCGCATACTCTACCCAAGTTGATGGCAAAAAATGGATTGTCTTTGTATTCTCAGTCCAAATAAAACAACCCAAACCAATCTAATACACTTACTTTACCCACATACTGTACTTTTTCTTAGAGAGACAGTACACATAAGGTAAATACTGCAAATGTTTATGTTGCCAAGAAGAAAACAAAAGCTATGTTCAGATTCAAGAACTAAAAATGAACTGATTTTGGTAGAAACAACACTGGAAACTTCATATAAAATAAGCTGTTAGAACTCTTGTTAACATTAAACAGATGCCTGAATAGTGAAACAGAATGTTCTCATTTCACCCCATATTTTGAGACCCTGGCTAGACAGCAGACAATAAGCAGTATAGCAAACTTGGAAATTACACAGAATGTGAATGTCTACTGTTTTAGAGAGCTGTTCTATGTAAATGTACAGAGCTAATGTTAGAGACAAGTCCTTAAAGCTCAGAGAATAAGCACAGATACTTATGCGACAGTATACTACACACAGTGCCAACACAAACGCACCAGGTCACACCAACAAAGCAATTTGAACTGCACTTAAAAACTGTGAAATACTGATGGACTCCAAAAGTTAAACGAGTAGAGGGATGGAGTAACAGATAGGCTGTTTAAAACAGCGTGCTAAATTCATGCGTTGCAGCTGTATTCAAACAGACATCTAGAGTAGGGCAAAGAAGAAAAGAGCAAAGACAGAAGGAGGGAGAGAAGGAGGAGTGGCTCTCCTCCCCTTATTTTCCAGCTCATTTCTCTGGAGAGGGGAGAAGTGTGCTCCTATTCTCTAATGGGACTTTCCACTGACACCTGCTGACTGACAAAAGTAGGACAAAAGAAGAATGAGAGCATTTCACCCAGTCATTAGACTGCATTAAGTCATGGTATATTATGGATGTTTTATGGTTTACTATAGAAAAGTACACTTAACATCTCATGAGTTTAGTAAACTTTGGTAAAATAATTGTGATTGCAAGATCATTGACAATTTTGCCAGAGTAGTAATAGAAATGGACAGCATATCTATCAGGAGACAGACACAGAAAGAAGCAGAGGATTTGAATCATGCCTTCAAGCATGGCATGTGACAGAGTAACAAAAATACATTTTATTTATAGTTCTGGGGAAATATATCTTATTTAATAGATTTCAGAAATTTTGAGTTCTTAAAGAATATTTAAATAGCAAAACCAAAATCAATGTGTAACACAATTACAGTAAGGTATGATGCTAACTATATTCCGAGTTGATGTGTTAGTAGACTGTATCAGTGATATGTCAGTGAGCTCAGTGACAGAGAATTGACAGACAGGAATATAACTAGCACAGCCAGACAAAGATGGGACAGAAGGAATCCAACTGTCAAACTAAAAGCCAGCTCCAATTTTGATAAATGTGCAAAGTAAAATAAAAATTCTCAAGTAAGCATTGATACTACAGTACATCTAAGTCTAATCATCAGAAACATTCAGAAATTTCTTATGTGATTTGTTGTACAAATACTATAACACTAATAATACACTTACAGTAACACTTACAAAGCAGCATACATTGCTTTGGAACATGTCATGAGCTCTAAATAGATTTCTAGTCTGAATAGTTATTTACTTATACCTACTCTGTCAGTACAAATCATACAATACATATGCACAGTATAAACTTAGGTGGGCTATGAATCAATATATTTAAGACTTGCTAATAAATCTGGAGCAATTTGCAGACGGACTACCAGGTTGTTACATAATTTGTTCCGAGAATCCATCATTAATATTTTATATTTGCATAATAAATGATTATTTGTTTGCTGCTGGCTAAACTAAATAAATCAGGCAATGCTACACAAAAAACCTTTGTGTTTATTAGGGAAGTGACTTCACAATGACAAAGGTTCTGCAAAGTTCTGAAACTATCTGTTGAGAGTTGAAGCAAAGTGAGCAAGTAGATTAGTTGACTATGCCAGCACCTCCATGGACTCCCCTCTGGCTTATTGGACAGACTGGATTCCTCAGCACCAGTTATTTATGTTGACAAACCAGAGAATTCCGCTGCTGCTTCAAATATTATGGCTGTGAATATAATGAAACACATGTTATTTCACCTGGCTGAAGATTCTGTCACTCCACTATAGTAGAGCAAATGATACTGCAGCTAAAACAAAATTAAAATAGCCTAGGCTAGAAAATATATTTATTGCTACCTGCTTCTGAATCTGATAATACAACAGGTATAGCTGCATACTATTTCCTCTCTCCACATAAAAACAGTAACCAAGCTCTCCTCCAGTTCCATTACCAATCTCCTGCCATAAAATGTGCAACAATATAATGTGTCTTGCCTAAAAAATCCACTAACCTGTTTCACATAATTCTCTAGAGAGTGAGACGATTCAAAAGAATAATGAAGGTGCAGTGACTTGAAATTGTGAGACTTTCATCCAGGAATAAAAAAGGTACATACATACATTGGGCAGTGAATGTCATGACATTATAGTTCACTGGATTTCTCTCTGGGTGATGTTTCTCAAACTGCTTCATAAAATCAAAATTGTGCTAAGCCCCAACCCTACGAACAAACACCACCAAAATGGAACATTTCTGTTCAAAAAGATGGCACTGTGCAGTTCTTCTGGCATGACTCATTCTGCAATACTTAAAATCACCAGCAGAGGAGGCCATTGTTTTGACAAAAAAGAAAGGCCTATTTTTAAAGAGCCAGTTTTTTTTTGTTCTCTTATTAATGCTGACATTGCTCAAGACAGAAAACTATGGCTAGTCCAAGAAAGTAAATTATCCTGTAAAATATATACATAACAACATCATAATTAAAGACATTTTTTAGCATCTTGTTGTCACAAACATACACATGGTATTTTCTTTCTTATCATTTTGATCTATTATTTTGCTGGCAGTGATGGACATTGCACTGGTAGCACTTTTTAATTTATGTTTTGGCAGATTTGCTGTCATTTGGCACAGTCCCCAAAATGAAGTGATTTTTTAAAACCACTGGCAAGGTCCTGTAGGTTTCTATCTTCAATGAACCCATGTACTGTCATGAAAAACCCAACTAACTCTCACAAGATTAAACGAAACAGTTGATATCATAGCAAATGCTTGTTTATTGCAAATAAATCATTTTAACGTTATGCAGTAGCATGTAGTTGCAAAAAAATAAAATAAAACCAATCGGTAGAAGCAACAAACCATTTTTTTCAATAGTGGATTGTATTTCCCCAACTACAGTGGCCTTTATAGATAATTAAGAAATGAACAGTGCCCGGATCACAGGGTGTTAAATAACCACATCATTTATTTATGTATTTGGGTGGATACTGTAGAGCTACAGTAGCTACAGTTAGTGAATGTAATGTAATGTCAGCAGGTTAAATATGTTTTTGAATGATGAGCTGAATGTCCTCCGCGGATTTCTACAGCCCTGTTGATGACATACCATTTATCAGACTAACATTTTACAGACGACAGTGACTTTAAAAAAATAATAAAATCAGATGACTATCCCTGTCCCTTGTGTCCCTTGTTCAACATTGCTAGCTTGTGGTTTTATCCTCACGTTGGGCATCGCTGAAAACATTAATGCACAAGATAAGAATTGAATAGAATTTAATTTAATATGTTTGCCTATTTGTTTACATTATTGACACATAAGAATAATAATTCAATGTGTAAAATTAGGACGCTGCTATATTTCAGTGGAAATTCCCCATACGCAACAGCCATTACACGCATAACCCCGGCACTTAGGTATAGACTCTTTTCAACAACAGCTGAGACAAATGAGAGCTAGCGCTACACAATGATGTCAAGCTGCTTATTTCACAGTCTACCAGTTAAGCCTGCACAGACAGTGAGTCAGGGGAGGACCCTTTGTCTGTGACTTGTGCAGGCAGACTGTGGATGGATGGCTGAACAAAGGGGGTCACGGGCAGTGTTCCTTCTCATTTTCGCATTCATGAGCAAAGTCTTATGTCTCATGGGTATAAAGTTCAGCACTTCGAGCAACTTCGGGGTGGGAGGGTGGGAGATAAATTGTTTATGTGGGTTTATGTGACAATGAAATGCATTTTATGAATATGTTTTAAAACTCAGCAAAAAGAGAAATTGTTGATCAGGGACGCGCAGTATTTAATTGTATTTTCTCGATGACGTTCTGTGATTTAACTACAGATAAATTTGCCTTGAAATCGATTCTTAAAAGATTTGTGGTCATGGTATCACATCATATATTTATGGTATGGACAATAGATGGAAAATAAATGAAAAATAAGCTTCTGAAAATGAAATAGTAAAACAACATTAGAGCACTGATTACAATAATATACAGGTTGTGGCCAAAAAGGTGGAAATACTAGTATGAAGGCACATATTAGGCCGCTGGGCCACTACACACTGCTGGAACAGCTTACGGTATATGTGCTGTGGCAAAGAATCTACCAGCATCTGGAATTCTGCAGGAGGAATACAGAACCCTTCTTTCACATAAAAAAGTCAGGCCTTGTTGACTAAGGTGAAAACCACTGTCCTAGATGTTATTCCAGAATCTCCCATAAATGCTTGATTAGATTCAGATCTTGTGATTGATTAGGTCATGGCATATGGATAACATGGTTTTTATGCTCACCAAACCACAGGGTGGCCGTACATGCTCTATGAATAGAGGCATTGTCATCCCCAAAGACACTCCTCCTGGCAGACATAAAGGCAATGACATGGGATGAAGGTGATCACTCTTGGAATCACTGTTGGAACTGCGCACTTGCCTGTTTCTCAAAAACATGACAATGGATGATTCATCAGCCCATATAACATTTCTTTGCCGTTCAGTTGTCCATTATGTATACCACTGTAAGCACACCTGTGCATTGCCAGGTGAAATTAGTGGTTTGTGCACCAGAATTGTAACATTCCACTCTGCAGATTTCTCAAAAGGCCGTTCTTCATCTGATTGCCTGCTCATTCGCAGGATTCATCCTTGTTTACTAACCCAAGTACATCACAGTCCAGGAGTACGCCCCTTTGACCACAGGTGCCATAAACATTGTTGATGATGTTCCCTCATAGTTCTAAGCTGACTTCATCTCAGACGCTGTTCCTTGTGACAAATCAGCAAGGTCAGCTGTCTTCAACACTGAAAGTCCAACCAAACCAGCCGCAGCAGTCACCCCTCTTTTAGTCCCTAGGGGCCTGTCGTCTAGCCATGCTAACCATAATTACTGGCAACCTTGTAATTATGCTAAGTCCTTTATTAACTTAGGTACCACACCTGTGTGGAAGCACCTACTTTTGATATACTGTATCCCACAATTACACAAATGGCTAAAATCCCTTGGACTGGTTAAATTAAACCCACCTTAAAACTGAATTATTTTATTGGTATAAAGTTGCTCATTACAGCAATGCAAAAACTTGAATGGAATTTCTACATAGCAAGCAGCGGTAAGCAATTTATGGCTATGCTAGGCCCTTGTCATTTTATTTTCCAGTGCATTTTTTCCCATTTCTCATTGCTTTGATCAACTGAGCTGAAATCCAGGTATTCATTCAAGTGCATGATTCTCCTACTCCACTGGCTGTCGCTCGCCAACAAAGGTCAGCATGGTAGATTTATTTATAAGGCAGTTTGTTATTTATTTACTTATTTATTAACTATTTTTTGTTGCGCAGTGTTTGAACAACAGAAGTTGTGTAGATGGATGCTACTTCAAACAGCACTGGCAAGGTTCAGAGTTGATAGATTGCAGAGTCCAATCAAGCCCTAGAATCATCATGCCTTAACAGAATGATCCACTCAGCAACCCAAAGCAATACTTTTTAAATTATGTTGCTACACAAAGTAATACCTTCTAAAATGTCATAAATGTGCATTTCTGCTTTATTATTATTATTATTATTATTATTATTATTATTATTATTATTATTATTATTATTACTGAATCACACTCCATTTTTCCAGTAGATTCAGACACATCACCGTGAAAGCTGAATACAAACAATGTACAATAAAAAAATGGTGTTTCAGCTATATTTTTATTTCAGCTATATACCATAATTATGCTTGTTTGTAAACGAGTGGCATATAGTTTTTAGAATATGGCTTAAAAGGCATCAAAACAGCAAAATATGTGAGTATGGAATATTTTTAACTCAGAAGGTAAGTGAAATACATGCAGATGACAGCATGTCAGAATAGAAAATGATGGCTCAGTACATTCTTCAGTACTGTATGCAGGTCAAAATGACTGACAGACAGATTGATAGATACGTGCATTGTACTCATTCACCTTGGAACTGGGCTACATGCGATTACTCATCTTCTTCATTCCCATTCGCCCCACTTATTCCCAGCCATATTTCAACATGAGCCATGTGCACTATACCATATCTCAAGTTAGGAATAGTTACACAGACCATCAGGTTAGGTTACGACTTTGACGCATGCCGGACATTTACATGTACCTACTGGCGCAAATATAGCTTCTCTGAAATGACAGGCATAATATTCTTAGAATACAACCTCTAATGCTGTATTCTTGGTCAGGAGGATATGTCTGTCATTTTTCTTGTCTTTTGCTGACTCAGTTAAAGTAAACTGTAGCCACCTTCTCACTTTTACACTTTCAGTATGATTGGATTCCTACCCCATGACCATCCAACCTGTCACAGGCCATCAGTCAGTACTCAAGAAGGGGAGAGGGACGACAGAATGAAGTTAATACAGACTCACCAGTTAGCAAACTAAAGTGAATACTTTCACACTGACCCTTTGTATTTGAACCATGCTGTCTATACCTCTATAACATTTAATTAATAAACCCAGATTTCATTTGGCATGTCTGTTGTGCTTTACTTTTATGCTTTTATGTTTTGTATCATTTAGCAATCTGCAGAATTTGAATGAATGGTAATTAATAATCATCCTCAAATTTGTCCATTCTATGACAGTATAATGTGAACATGAACCTCTATTAACATGGTTTTAAAATTAATATTTGTTTTTCAGTTAAACATGATACTTCATTTAGGCACTTGTCGTGTAGCTCCAGTACACCTCATTACCCCTCACACTATATGACAGGTGAATGGGCGCATATTTCTTTTTTTGGGCCAGTATGCGAGCACCCCACTGAGTGGCTGTCATGGTCCTGTGTTCCTGTCTGTGTTTCCCTTGTTGGGCCGCCAGATGGCGGCACTTCTGTTTTGTGTCCTGCTCCCCTCCTGTTAATTGTATGATTGTTTCAATTGTCTCGTTATCCCATCATGGTTCCCACCTGTGTCTTGTTATCCCCTCCTTCTGGTTTGATTGTTTTTTGAGTTCACCTGTGTCTTGTTACCCCTTGTCTATTTAAGTTCTCTGTTCCCTTGACTCGGGTGCTGGTTCCTTGCGTGTGTTCTGCCTTGTGTTTGTTACCTGACATACATGTACCTGCCTGCTTGTGTTTGTTTCCCGACTGTATGTACCTGCTTGTTCCCTTGTGCTCTGCCTTCCCGTGTTCTGCCCCGCCTGTGTTTTTGAGTTCTTGTTGTTTTCTGTTTCGTTAGATTATTTTTTGAGTTTGTGTTTCACCTGCCTGTATTTTGTTCCTGACTTGTGTTTTTGTCCTTCCCTTGTGCTCTGCCTTCCCGTGTTCTGCCCTGTCTGTGTTTTTGAGTTCCTGTTTTCTGTTTCATTAGATTATTTTTTGAGTTTGTGTTTTAGCCCATTGTGGCCTTGTCTGTTCCTTGTTTGTTCACCTTGTGTTAGTAAAGTCTTTGTTTATTTTCCCTTTTGAGTTTGTGTTTTTTTTCCCTCTGCGTTTGGGTCCCCCCTACCCGGACCGTCACAGAAGGAACCAGCACGTGTGGGACCCAGCAGAGGTGTTTTTTTTTTTTTTGTTTTTTTTTTTGTTTGTGTTTGTTTATCATGCCACCGGGGTGGTGGAGTGACCCGGAGGACTCGCCACCCAGCGACTGGGAGTCCCTCGCCCTTGAGCTTCCCAGTGCCCGGGGTGGGCGGTCACGGAGGCGCCGTGGTCGGGCTGCCTCCCGGTCGGCCAGACCTCCAGCTGCCCAGCCAGCGGTTCCCGGCCCTGCGTCATTCGAAGGGACTCGACTGGCGATCTTTCCAGGGCCCGGCCCGCGGGGGTCCCGCCGGTCCCGTCCAGCTGCCCAGCCTGGTTCCCTACGGCTGTGGTCTGTGCTCCTGTCCCCTGCCCAGCCCAGTCGGCAGGGCCCTCGGCCTGCTCCACCCCAAGTCCAGGAAGGGCCTTCACGGCCTGCTCTGCTCCAAGTCCCGGAGGGGCCTTCACGGCCTGCTCTGCCTCAAGTCCCGGAGCGGCCTTCACGGCCTGCTCTGCCTCAAGTCCCGGAGCGGCCTTCACGGCCTGCTCTGCCTCAAGTCCCGGAGCGGCCTTCACGGCCTGCTCTGCCTCAAGTCCCGGAGCGGCCTTCACGGCCTGCTCTGCCTCAAGTCCCGGAGCGGCCTTCACGGCCTGCTCTGCCTCAAGTCCCGGAGCGGCCTTCACGGCCTGCTCTGCCTCAAGCCCCGGAGCGGCCTTCACGGCCTGCTCTGCCTCAAGTCCCGGAGCGGCCTTCACGGCCTGCTCTGCCTCAAGTCCCGGAGCGGCCTTCACGGCCTGCTCTGCCTCAAGTCCCGGAGCGGCCTTCACGGCCTGCTCTGCCTCAAGTCCCGGAGCGGCCTTCACGGCCTGCTCTGCCTCAAGTCCCGGAGCGGCCTTCACGGCCTGCTCTGCCTCAAGTCCCGGAGCGGCCCCCAGAGCCACCTGGAGCCCCGGAGAGGCTCCCAGATCCGCCTCGAGCCCCGGAGAGGCTCCCAGATCCGCCTCGAGCCCCGGAGAGGCTCCCAGATCCGCCTCGAGCCCCGGAGAGGCTCCCAGATCCGCCTCGAGCCCCGGAGAGGCTCCCAGAGCCGCCTCGAGCTCCGGAGAGGCCCCCAGAGCCGCCTCGAGCTCCGGAGAGGCCCCCAGAGCCGCCTCGAGCCCCGGAGAGGCCCCCAGAGCTGCCTCGAGCCCCGGAGAGGCCCCCAGAGCCGCCTCCAGCCCCGGAGAGGCCCCCAGAGCCGCCTCCAGCCCCGGAGGTCCCGCCTGCTCTGACCCTTCCGCGGAGGCCGCCTGCTACACCCAAGTTTCGGGCTTTACTTGTGCCTCGAGCCCCGGGGGGGCCTCCGGAGCCGCCTCAAGCCCCAGGGGGGCCTCCGCAGCTGCCTCGAGTCCCGGGGGGGCCTCCGGAGCCGTCCAGAGCTCCGGAGAGGCTTCCAGAGCCGTCCAGAGCCCCGGAGAGGACAACGGTCCCTTCTGTTGTCCCGCAGGGGCCGCCGCAGACTGCTCTGGCCGCCCCGCAGGCTAAGCCACCTGCCTCTCCCCCTAGCGTTCGTGCTCCCCCTAGTGTTCTCGCGCCCCCCAGTGTCCGTTCTTCCCCTAGTGTTCTTGCTCTCCCTAGTGTCCACACCTTGCCCCCTGGCGTTCGTGCTCCCCCTGGCGTTCGTGCTCCCCCTGGCGTTCGTGCTCCCCCTGGCGTTCGTGCTTCCCCTAGTGTTCTCACGCCCCCCAGTGTCCGTTTTCCCTCTAGTGTTCCCCCGTCCTCCAGGGTTCGTCCTTCCCCTGGTGTCGTCGCTCCCCCGAGTGGTCGTCACTCCCCCGGTGTCCGTGCTCCCCCCAGTGGTCGTCCCTCCCCCGGTCTCGTCGCTCCCCCCAGTGGTCGTCCCTCCCCCGGTCTCGTCGCTCCCCCTGGTGTCCATTCTCCCTTTGGTGTCTGTCCTCCCAACCGTGTGTCCGTGTGTTCCCCGGCCCCCCTGTCTAATTGTCTGCCCGCCTGTTTGTCTGTTAGTCTACCCGTATGTGTGTCAGCCAGTTTGTTGGCCTGTTTGTCTGCCCCCCAGGCCGTCAGCCCATCGGCCAACGTGTTTGCCCGCCTGTCTGCCTGTCTGTCTGTGTGCCAGTCCGCGTGTGTTTTGTCTTGTTTGCCTGTGTGTCAGTCCCTATGTCAGTTGTTGGGTTCCCCCCTCGCCTTCCCTGTCTGCCTGTCCCTTTGTGTGTCCATCGGTGTCGCCGTGTGCCTCCCCGCCTGCTTGTCCCTGTGTCTGTCTTTTTAGGTCTCCCTATTGTGCCAGTATCTGGCAGTCTGTTTCCCCCTCAGTCTTGTCCAACCCAGTCCAGTGTTGTCGTGCCCCGTCTCGTTGCTGTCCTGTGTCCACCTCGCCCCAGTCCAGTCCTGTATGTCTGCCTTGCCCCTGTCCAAGTCCCCCCTGGTTTCCTGAGTTCCCCCTGGTTTCCTGAGTCCCCCTGTCGCCCGAGTACGGGCCCTGATTTTCCCCCGAGTCGCCCGATGTGCGGGCCCTGAGTTTCCCCCGAGTCGCCCGATGTGCGGGCCCTGAGTTTCCCCCGTGTCGCCCGAGTGCGGGCCAGCCCTGAATTTCCCCGTGTCGCCCGATGTGCGGGCCCTGAGTCTCCCCCGTGTCGCCCGATGTGCGGGCCCTGAGTCTCCCCCGTGTCGCCCGATGTGCGGGCCCTGAGTCTCCCCCGTGTCGCCCGATGTGCGGGCCCTGAGTTTCCCCCGTGTCGCCCGATGTGCGGACCCTGAATTTCCCCGTGTCGCCCGGGTTCTGCCCAGCCCTGAGTCTCCCCGTGTTGCCCGGGTCCTGCCCAGTCCCGAGTCCTGCTCCCCCGTCTGAGTCCAGTCCCGAGTCCTGCGTCCCGTTCTAGTCCTGAGTCCCGTCCTGTTCCTGTCCAGTCCTGTTTCTGCCCTGAGTCCTGTGTCCAGTCCTGTTCCTGTCCAGTCCTGTTCCTGTCGAGTCCTGTTTCCAGCCCTGAGTCCCTCTCCAGCCCCGAGTCCCTCTCCAGCCCCGAGTCCCTCTCCAGCCCCGAGATCCCTTCCTGTCCACTCCAGCCCCGAGTCTTGTCTTGTTCCGTTCCTGTCCAGTCCAGCCCCGAGTCTTGTCTTGTTCCGTTCCTGTCCTGTTCCTGCCCCAGTTCTGTGTCCAGTCCCTGTTCCTGTCTGAGTCCTGTTCCCTCGTCAGAGTCCGGTCCAGAGTCTTGTTCCTGTGTTCTGTCCCTGTTCTTGTCTTGTCCAGTCCTGAATCCGGTCTCCAGCCCCACCCTCTGTTGACTCCCTCCCCGGGTCGGCCTCCTGGGACGTCAGGAGCCGTCCCTTGGGGGGGGGGTACTGTCATGGTCCTGTGTTCCTGTCTGTGTTTCCCTTGTTGGGCCGCCAGATGGCGGCACTTCTGTTTTGTGTCCTGCTCCCCTCCTGTTAATTGTATGATTGTTTCAATTGTCTCGTTATCCCATCATGGTTCCCACCTGTGTCTTGTTATCCCCTCCTTCTGGTTTGATTGTTTTTTGAGTTCACCTGTGTCTTGTTACCCCTTGTCTATTTAAGTTCTCTGTTCCCTTGACTCGGGTGCTGGTTCCTTGCGTGTGTTCTGCCTTGTGTTTGTTACCTGACATACATGTACCTGCCTGCTTGTGTTTGTTTCCCGACTGTATGTACCTGCTTGTTCCCTTGTGCTCTGCCTTCCCGTGTTCTGCCCCGCCTGTGTTTTTGAGTTCTTGTTGTTTTCTGTTTCGTTAGATTATTTTTTGAGTTTGTGTTTCACCTGCCTGTATTTTGTTCCTGACTTGTGTTTTTGTCCTTCCCTTGTGCTCTGCCTTCCCGTGTTCTGCCCTGTCTGTGTTTTTGAGTTCCTGTTTTCTGTTTCATTAGATTATTTTTTGAGTTTGTGTTTTAGCCCATTGTGGCCTTGTCTGTTCCTTGTTTGTTCACCTTGTGTTAGTAAAGTCTTTGTTTATTTTCCCTTTTGAGTTTGTGTTTTTTTTCCCTCTGCGTTTGGGTCCCCCCTACCCGGACCGTCACAGTGGCACCAGAGAGTAAACAACCCCTGAATACTCTCACAGTGGTGCGCATGTGCATGGGGGAAGAGTACACTGGAGCACAGTTGTTACTCTCTCAAATGATCTGCAGAAATTCCATTAACACCACTCATATAACATATGAGTGCCGCATATACTGTAACATACAGTGAGCTCCATGACGTTTGGGATAGAGACATTTCTTGATTTGGCTCTGTGTTCCACAGTTCTAGAGTTGCAATGACACAATTCACATGCGGTTAAAGTGCAGATTAAATGGTATTTTTTATACGTTTTGGTTTCACCTTGTAGAAATGATAGTACTTTGTATGCATATCCCTGCATTTCAGGGCACCATCATGTTTGAGATATACAGTATCAATGTTATGTGAATGAAAGTAATCATGCTTGGTACTTTGGTGCATATCTTTTGCAATCAACGACTACTTGGAAGTCTATGACCCATAGACATCGCCAGGGGTTGAGTATCTTCTCTGCTGTTGCTGTGCCAATCCTGTGCTGCAGCTATCTTCAGCTCCAGCTTATTTCAAAGGCTAGTTGCCTTAAGTTCTCTCTTCAGCATATGAACATCATCCAGTTTCTGGCTTTGGAAAAACTCCTTTTTGCTTTAGCAGTATGCTTGGGATCATTATCTTTCTGTAGGAATGCCATCCAATGAGTTGTGAGGCATTTGGTTGAACTTGAGCGGATAATATGCTTCTGTACACTTCAGAATTCATTCTGCTGCTATCAGCAGTTACATCATCAATGAAGCCAAGTAAGACAGTGCCTATGGCAGCTATACATGCCAAGACCATAACACTCCCACCACCATGTTTCATAGATGAGTAGAGGTGATTTGGATCTTGGGCAGTTCCTTTTGAATGTCCACACTTTGCCCTTGCGGTGATGCTGTCAATCTTGGTCTCAACTGTCCACAAGACTTTTTTCCAGAACTCTGCAGTTTTTGTGGCAAACTAGTGGTTTGCATCTTTCAATGTAGCCTGTGTAGTTCTGTTCATTAACTTTTATGCAGTCAGTAGTCACTGACACATCCATGCCAGCCTCCAAGAAAGTTTTTCTGATCTGTCAGACAAGTGCTATAATTACTACATGGTGAAACCAAAATGAATAAAAATACCCTTTAATAAAAGATAAGAATATGCACTTTAAAAAAGAAGAATGTTTTTGTTCCAAACATTATGTAGCTTGCTGTATATGGACTGAATCTGGCACAGGGGGATTAAAACCCAGAAGCAAGATGATGCAGAGTTGTGCTGCAAGATCAAAGATTTTACACGGACAAGTTAATAATACAAGGGCATTGTGCTCAACTGCTGTGATACAATTTTACTCCTTAATCTACACTAACCTGCAGACATATGTAGGTTGCTCTAATAAAAAGGTTGAGGACATTTTAATGAAAAAATGTTTCTAAGCATTTTAAAAAGCAAAAACCATGTGCAGTGCTAACTGCATTTGTTCAGGTCTAAATAAGGTCTGATAGAGTAGTTTCATTTTGATAAAAGTGCGTTTGATCCCTTTTGGTCTCAATGAATTGAACTGAATATTTTACCGTGTGGTTTGACCATGGATTCAACCAGGGGTCATGATTAAGTCAATAATTAAGGCCATAATTTGGTGAGGTCCTATACTTCACAGGTGCTCCTACAGGAGCAGCCAATACAAGACCTCGTAATAAAATATAATTAGTAATTATAAACAATGATACAGTCTATAGGAAGAATCTACTCAAATATTTGCATAAGGACAAAAATAAAATGAAATAGAAGCAATAACTTCAAAAACATCAAAGACTTGGAACTGAAAAGTGAAAAGTATTCTAAGCATAATGATGAAACTGAACCTAAAGCCCTGGGGCACCCCTGTGTATTTTGGTTTCCAGACCAAAATAGTTGCAACCTCAGAATTTTAACTTTTCTAAATTAGGTGCTTTTCTTGTTTAAAGGGATTATTTCCCTTTTAAGAAATAGCTATGCATGCCATGAAGAATACAAATCCCGTTTTCACATTGTGCTTATTGTGCTTTATTTCTAACAATTACATAAGAAGGGGAAACAAATTGATTCAAATTTCTATATCAATATCCCTTCAAATGTAGTGGGACCCAGAGGAATTGCAAATGAAGTAGTTCTACCAGGAGCTGATTTTAAATATCACTAAGAACATAAACCAGTCTATGGAAGGATTGGAGAATGAAACAGTGCAGCTGCAGCCTTTTTTAGAGATCATAGATCAAAGCACTCAAACTCTCCAATCCAAAGACTAGCAGCACTGAATGATAAGCTAGGGACGAGACCATGAGGAGTACTGATGCGATCAAGATTAATATGGATATAAATTATTTGCTCTTTCTCTGCTACAATGCTAAAATCAGCTCAAACCCAGCCAAACAGTATCATTATCTATGTCATGTTATTGTCAGAGGAACTGGAGATCCATTTTACTTGAAATGATCTGAGAGATATACCCAGTCAATTGTGCAATCTAGCAAAACAATTTCTGTGTGTCAGGTCCTGCTTCAAAAAATTAATTAATTTGTAATTTAAAATTTAAATATGAAGGCAGGTGGGGGATGTGTTATTACTTTCAGCTTACATACTCACGCAAATTAATTGAATCATTGATTTTTTCATTTGATGAGTTTCAATGTCTACCATTTATTCCTATGTTTTTCTGAAACCCCATAAATATTTCCAAAAAAGTTATTCTGTAGTTATTCTCCCTGTTTCACTTTTATTATTTTCCTTAATGTGATTTAGAAAATGAAAACTTAAAAAAAATATATAAATATATATAAGACACATATAAAAAACATATATAATTTTAATTAAAAACATAGCATAAAATAAAAACATTGATCTGGGCCAAGTATGAAAACCCCTGTACTTTGGTGGGTGGGGCATTTCTCATAAACCAATAAAAACACTTTTTGAAGTTTCATTGCATTGATTGAAGTTTGCTTATTTTGTCTGAATACCTGCACATGTAGCTTGAAATTATGCTTTAATTTTCTTTTATATAGAAGATAAAACTGTGTATTGCAAAAAAAAATGTTTACTACTTCAAAAGCGAAAATGCACCTATATATCATAAAGAACAGCATCATGATAAGCTGACTGACAAAAATAATGATCAATTATTTTTCAAGAAAAAAAGAAAATTTGCCCACACAAATATAGAGGTTTGCACATACATATTTATTTGCACAGCATATTCCTGTACTGCACTACACATACAGTTCCTTCACAGTCTAGATACTCAAAGTATCACATACAGTTCCTATCATATATAATATATGAATTAGACATGAAACACAAAAAACTAACTGCAATCAAATTTAAATTATAAAATAAAACATTTATTCAGATATGTAACAAAAATAATTTTTTTACTTACTAACTATACTATTTCATAATAACTATTATTAACCAGGTCATAAATGATAATGATAATAATAAGAATAGTACTTAATATATTAACTTAATGTTTAATAATTTTTATATTAATATAAATATATTTTGTACCCTTGTTCCCCTCCCATTCCTGTTTTCAACCAATTCATAATTGTTTCTGGTGTTTTCAAGGAAAAATTAATTCTAATTTCTTTTACTCCTCTCCATTCTATATAAATCTAAAAGATGTTCTCTCTCCTTTCCTTTTCCAATACTGCTCTTTTCTCCTCTTTTCTGATGTTACTTTACTTCAAATTTCCATTTTGTTCCCTCATTTTCTCATTTTCTGTTTTCTCTCTCAATCTTTCTTTAGTATACAGCAAGAAGATGACCTTCCTACCCAGATTCCTGGCACAATGCGTTCTGTCATTGGGTTCTGAAACTTGTAAATCAGCTTGACTTCCTTCTTTCCTGTGTCCTCCTCCCCCTCCTGTTTGCATTCCACCAGGTAGAAGTTTATGAGCCCAGCTGGCTGATCCACATACATCCCAAGAGTAGAGCAGTGGGGGATGCCCATAACCTCCACAACCTGGCCCTTGTGCCAGGCATGATAGCAGGATCCAGCCCAACCCACACCCCAGGATTCATCATTCTCTCCAAGACCAGAGGGCCCATCATAAGCCTTCCTTCCAACTCTTTCATATGTGGCACCAATAACCACCCATCCTGAAACTGTCACTTCCCAGTATCCCCTTGTACCCCATAAGCCCTCATTGCAGAGCACCTATAGAATGAGAGAGAAAGGAAGTGTAGATATTTTTCAAAAGATATACCTGACCAATCACAACAGCATAATATCATCAGCACTTAAACAACCCTACCTGTGGTGTGAGCTCAAATCTCTCAGGCCTGTCCAGGTAGGGACAGACCTCCTCAGTCAAACGAACCACCTTAGAACCACCCTCTGACACCCACAACATCTTCTGAGCAGTTTTTTCATTCAGAGTGAGGTTCATCCAGTCTGTGTGTGCGTGTGTGAGAGAGAGAGTGAGAGAGAGAGAGAGAGAGAGAGAGAGAGAGACCGACAGAAAAAGAGGAGAGAGAGAGCATTAGAAAAGATCAACTTAAGTGAACAGGGGTGTCCACCTCAGTAAGGACAGCAGAGTGTCTCCCTACCTTCCATTGTCTGATTCCAATTTCCCTCTTCTACATCTACCCCCTGTCTGCCCTATATTCTTTTGAATGCTTACAATTTTGCAAAACACTCTAAATTCTAAATTGTTTTCCGTATACTTCTCAGGATATTCAGAAGATACATGATGACTCCTAGCACCTGGTGGTCCTCAAATGCTACATTTGCATTTTTTAGGTGCTCAATGGGAAGTGTCCTTATATTGCTGTCAGAGCAAATTACACAATTTTAACATATGCTGGGTCATTTATCATTGAAAGAGTCAAAAATAAAAATTGAAATAATAATAATAATAATAATAATAATAATAATAAAACAACATTTTTATAAATAAATTAAGTCAAAATTCCTTACATTTCTGGAGCTCTGCTCTGCTGGAAGGCTCTGGGACATTTGGGTCATAGACAGGAGTTTCCACTGCGGCGAGACAGAAAATTTGGCAAATCTCATTCAGTTACACAGCATAAAAGACTGTTGGCATGAAGAGAGTTAAAATTTGTTCTTAACTTGTAACTCAAACGTAAACCCATTCCACTGACTTTGAAACAAGACACGGAGATAGCTTGAGGAGATTCTTTGGTGGACCATAATTCCCCTGATTAACATCTGAGGTCATGAATTGGCTATATTGTTTTTCATAGTCATCCATCAAGTGGTGGTACTGTAGCCTACTTAAGGAGGATATTGGCATCAATGAATGTGCTTTACATTAAAGGCAATCACTTGACTAACTTTAATTGTAATTAGATTGATGTTTTGTAGAAAATCACATGGGAATCCCCATTAAAAAATATTTGATGGTTACAGATACTTTGTACTTAAGGAGAATATTGGCGACTTTGTACTTTCGCTGAGTATAAACATTATTAGCAACTCCACTACATCTACAAAGAAATCATGTACTTTTTGCTAAAATACATTTCTATAGACAACTGTCGTTACTTGTTACATTTCGTATGGTCGTTGCATTTCTCTGGGTTGGCCGGTATAATTTGGTGAAAACATTCACGGTCATTTTTTCCCCCTCTTTTAAAAGTTTTTGGGGGGCTGATAAAAAGTGATACCACCATCTATAGGACATTGCATATTAGATGAGAAGTAGTGCAGGTAGGACTTGATTGAGATCATGTGCCATTGTGTACCCCAATGTAAATGGCGTACATTGACTTGACTTGCCCAAGCATGAACACTGCACAGCGCCAACGTGAGTGCATTGGCTAGCGAATCTCATTTATTCTGTGCCAGTTTAGCCGCTAAAAGTCACTGGTTGTAACTATTCATTAGTTCAGAGATTTCGAAATGGCAGAAGCGGAGATTCTGAAAGCGATGACGAACTCAGCCTTTCCAGTGCCAATGCACTGATGACCACCCATGGCCTTATTTAAAAGAAATGTTTACCTTTGTTGGAGTACAAAACAACTCAAACAAGATGATGTCTACTTTCTTTATCTGTAACCATCAAATATTTTTGAATGGGGATTCCCATGGGATTTGCTACGAAACATTAATCTAATTACAAATAAGGTTAGTCAAGTGATTGCCTTTAATGTAAAGCACATTCATTGATGACCATAAGTTTTTTAAACTTACAGTAGCCCAAACATTAACTAGCTAAAGGTTGTGACATCACCTGGCAATCTCAAGCCCAAACATTAGATAGCTAACAGTTAACACAGAGACTGTAAAAAATAGCGTCAACATTACGTTTGTGTAAACTCAATTAAGGAATGAAACATAATGTTGCTACAACCTGCCTCACCTTGTCGGAGGGCACATGAAGAGTGAATGTGCAGTTAGTGGCTTGGGCCGTACATATGATATGTCATACCAATTAATTTAGCTGTGATGAGTTCAGCTTGTTAAATTATTTATCAATGAGTTTGGATAATTTACTTTTTGAATTAAATATGACTCCCCTTACAAAAAAAAAAGAAAAAAAAAAAGAAAACGTTTACTTTTATTAGGCATACTTACGTTTACAGTACAACTGTAATGGTGTATTTGTTACACGCATGCAGCTATAGAGAGCAGAGCCTGGGGCATTACCTACTACAGTAAGTGAAGGCACCTATATTTCCCATCTCAGGGTAAACAAAGAAGGCTCAATTTTTCAACTCGCAATGTGGCTCCTTATGTCTTTACGCTATACAGAGATGTTCATGGTTGTAAAAAATGGTTAGTTTTGTTTTATTGAAAAATGTATTTTTCAAATTGTACTTTTGAAAACTTGAGTACATTAAAACACAGATATTTGGAGACTTTGACTCAAGTTTCTTTTTTTTTTTAAATAGGTGACTTGCATTTCTACTTGAGTAGTTATTTTATGGTTGTATCTTTACTTTAACTGAAGTGTGGTATTTGAGTAGTTTTGACCACCACTGCATCCATAGTACAAACAGGGCATTAAATAACACATTGCCTGTGTGTTTATTTTATTTTATTTATTGTTTTATCAAGCATGCCCTTAATAAATGTCATGATTAAGAATGTAACCACAAAGAACACTGACATGATTAAACATATATTCACTGTGAAAAGTTTACATTTAATTCTATTCATTAATCATTTCACACAGCTTTTCTTACCAGCAGGACCTGGGATAGCATTTTTCTGTTCTGAAAAAAAAGAGAAAAAAAAAAGATGTAAATATAATTAATCAGGAGTGAAAACAACGAGTGGATGGGGTTAAAAAGTCACCAGAATCGGAGTAGGTAAAAGCTAACGTAAGTCCAGCAGTCTGCCTTATATACACTAATATACAGTATACAGTATCAATACCATACCACTGTTTCTAAATCAGCCCAGACTGCATACCTAAACATGCATAAATAAATTGCTTGTTGTCTTCATACCTTGGTGCCTCTTTCATAATTTTCTATAGGATAGGACAGAGATAGTCAGCCTTGGTCCTGCTGATATTTTGTCAATGAGAATGGCTATCCAGAAAACCCTGTTTGTAGTTTAATTTTCTACTTTTCTACTGACCTGGTTTGTGGGTGTTAATCTACATTTGGATGTACCTTTGCTGAAAGGTCTACTGTCAAAGAGCATTGAGCAACATTATGAATGTCAAGATGTAACACAGATGCAGGGAAATGTTTAGACTGTGTCCTGGCTGTCTCAATATATAATTAATTCAGCCACTCAAGATAATAGAAGAAGCTTTGAGTGTGTATGCGTTCAATAGAAAGTAAAGACTTAGCTTAGACCTAGCGCAGGGAGCACTTAACCCTTTTGCTGCCTTCTTTAGTAATTGTATATTTTATTTTGCTGTCATCTTTGTCTTGAATTCATAGAACGTCATGAACAATATTAGCCTTTCCAACAATGGGCAATAATTTTTTATATTGAGGGTCTGAATCACAATAACTACTCCTTTGGGTAGTATTATATGACCACCCAGACTCAAAACCAAGGTCACATATAAATATTCATGGACAATATTGAACATTTAGCACATTAGACGATAATATTTTATTATCGTCTAATCACTAAACTGGTTATTCACCATTGATCTCCTTCAGAGTAACAGCAGCGGTAATTCATATTGCACCAATGAGATATTATTTTGGTTTGGATCACTTGATCAAAGGTAATCTCTGGTTATCTACGTATGAGTGAAGAACTCTGTGTACAGGTAAGACTTGATTTTAAGTTGATGCTTCATGACTTTTTGAAGAGTTACATCCAAGCTGTTTGCATATTTCTCTGGATTGTGAATGTTAGAGATCACGGTGTGATCTTATTAAAATATTATGTAGGGCAAAACTAACTTGAGAAAATATTGATATTGAGAGAGGAAAAGAAGACAGAAATAAATCAGTGATAAACAGACACAGGAAAAGACTGAGAGTGGTGAGGTGAGAAAGAATTTAGAAAATGATTGATGAAGGGAGCGATTTCCAGAGCGAGACTGGTAAGGAAGACCGAGGTAAGAACACGGAGCTATTGTAACATGACCCCTCTGCCTGTAAACAAAAAATATTCAGATCGTAAATCACACAACGTATGCTCAGTGATGAAAGCTTACATTTATTTTATGGCTGGCTTTCCCATTCGAGTTCATTTGTGTTTGTAGCTGTTTATCTGACAACCTGCTTAATATTTTTGATGCACATTCAAACCTCAAATTAAAAGTGAACATACAAGAGCAGCTGTGAAGTGGCACCTCGATCAGGATGTCTTAATACCCATCGTGTACAATGTACAATACAAGGATTCACATGTACTTCCTAACAGAGACTTACCTATTCTCTTTCCCATACTACTGACCCAGAAAAACCAATTCTCCTTATTAAGTTATGGTGATATGTATTGTATTTCATATACAGCAATTGCTTGACCCTTCGTCACCATTGAACACAAGTGCCCTGGCTGAAAAATAAGGGTGCCACCAGAAATTTTCAGCCCCATGAAAAGATCTCACATTGGGCCCCACGACACTAGGCCACCTCATCCCTAAAACCCTGTGTTTGGATCATACCATTCTTAAAATGTCATTTTTTATTCTGATTTAAAAAAATTACCTTTTGGCTTGTTTCTCTGTCACACTAAATTTGTCTGACAATATGACTATGAAAACGACTAATGAAAATTTCTAAGAAAACATATACACAAAACAATACTGACACTTTTTTGGCCCTATAAACTGTTAATACAGTTTAATCCATTTTCTGCAGGTGTTGGCACTGCAGTGTCATCCTCATAAAATGTAATTTTTAGTTTCCTCATTATTTAAGAGTAATCTTTTGCAGAATTTTATTTTAAGAAAATATATTGACTGGAAATTTGTACTGTCATTTAATTTCAGATATCTATTTAAAATATAATGACTCTCATGTATATAATGTACATTTAAAAATAACATTTCAATGTCTAACATTTTACACAATTCTGCATCTTTTTGTCTTTGTGTTGCCTAAATGGGCAGTTCCTACCTGACTTCTGCGAAACAGGAATTAATCTAGCTGCTGATGTTCTGCTAGGCATTTTAGAGCTGGGTTGTTTTCCTCTTTATCTCTCAGACCAGAAATGCTTAGCCTGTCCCTTTCTCAGGGTACTTATACCCAATGAAAGAGGTGGAGGTGTTGGTGGGGCGAGGGCTGCGGGGGGTGGGGGGGTGGGGGGGGCTGAGAGGGCAGATGAAAGGGGTGTGAGGGAATAGGGTCAGACATGAAAGCAACTACTGTATGAGGTTGGCATTTGAAACCTGCGTAACCAAAGTGTCTCTTCAAGAGCGGAGAGATGGACAAACATTTTGGATATGACTGGAACATGGAATGTCTCCCAAGGTTGTCAATCAAAGCTATGGAGAGCTCATCCAATGACACAATTTTTGAATCTGAACACAAAGTCAAAAATAATTTTACCAAATACACTCATCTCTGCTGCTGAAAATATTAACAGATTATTACTGCAAATATATATGGTCTGCATATGTTGCATAAATGATAAGCAGAGTAAATGTTTCATGTCAATTGTTTAAAAAAAAAAAAAAATTAACCATGAAGGCCTGACAAAAGTTCCAAATTAGATTAATGAATGGATATTTATTAACACATTTATTTTATTTTGTATATTCTTATCACTTTTTGTGCATATATTCAAACTGGTATTGAGTTTGGTTCTCAAAAAAACCCCCACAGTTTGGCATGTTTGTCATACATTGTGCACCTTTTTCATGTTTGTAATGTGTGTCCTTGGTGACATTTTCTCACCTTGTGAAACACACAAATCATTTGAACATGACAGAAGGGTAACACAGTAGATGTCTACCCATCATCCCCGCAGTGTCTCCTTCAGAATCTGACTCGGCTAACCACCTTCACTTTAAATGGAATAGATAACAGAAAAGTACAATAAATAAAAATATATGCCCTGTATTTGCAAATTAGCATTTGGGACAAAGACATATTTTGAATTGATTTGGCTCTGTATTCCACAATTTTAGATTTGTAATCAAACAATTCATAGAATAGTTGAAGTGCAAATTCTCAGCTTTTATGGGTATTTTTATACCCATAAAAAAATATCTTGGGCAGCTCCTATTGACCTCCACACTTTGCTCTTGCCATCACGTATATACAAGTGAATCTTGGACTCATTTATCCACCTTTTTTCAGAATTCTCCCGGCTCTTTTAGGTTCTATTTAGTAAACTGTTTTTGTGGCTGACTAGTGGTTTGCATCTTGCAGTGAAGCCTTCAGTATTTCTGTTCATGAAGTCTTCTGTGGACAGTAATCCCTGACAGATCCAAACCTGCATCCTGAAGAGTGTTTCTGATTTGTTGGACAAATGTTTGAGGGTTTTTGTTCATTAGGTAAGAATTTTTTAGTGATCAACTTTAGGGGTCTTTGTTGGCTTACCAGGCAGCGAAATGAGGCTGATAAATAAGAACGCTTGAGGTTAAGTTGTCTATTGAATTAATTTAGTAATATGTAATAAACTGATTGTGCCAAAATTTTAATTGAGACATCTATTCTTTCTGGGGAAAGATATCTTTGTTATAACTTTGTTAATTACAATTGAAACTTCTATCTAATTACCAAACATTCATTGTAGCGTGCTGTCGAACAATCTGGTAATCCGAACGGCAACATGAGTTTGGAAAGCTTTTTGGGGGTTTTCAGTAGGTAATTGTGTAATACAAAATGCATCAAAACAAATCTTAAAATGAACTTGTATTTCAAATATTGACAAAATATCTGATCTTATTGTAAAAAATTAAAAATAAAATCACAAGGCTTTTCTGGAACATTAGGATCCAATAATCAAATTGGATACTACCGCCCCTGAAGAATAGCTGAACCACAAGAACCAATGTTTTATTCCAGGCTCTGTAGGTCTTATACAAATAATCTTATTCAAAACATTATTTGTACATTTCCCAGTATTATTTTTGGGTCTGGATACACAGCTACTATGAAGCACAGAGTTTCTAGCTTCTGCCATTTGCTGTGTGTCCCTTCTATCCAGACAGACATAAGACCTACACCTACAATTTCTTGTGAGATTTTCCATTCACAGTATTTGTGATGTATAAGTATTTTCGCAGTCACTCAGGATAAACGTGTCTGCTAAGTGTAATGTAATAACAAACAGCTTTTTTGACCCAGAAAGTAATTGATTTGACATAAGTAAATGAGTTTGACCCCTTGTTGAGTGATGCATATTTTCTGGAGGATAGAAGTAGAATTGTTTCTAGCTTCATGTGGACCCATTCAAAAAAATACCATCACCAATCAATGAGAACTGGGGAGGTCTTACTTGTAGGAAGAGTAAAAGCCCTCTTGTGAATATTGGGTGGGCTGTAGGGCATTTTTTAAATAATCTACTGAAGAACCTTTTCTGTTTTGATATTATTCATCATTCGCATTTTTGTTGTTATTTTCCCATGTTGTTTTATTTTAAATATGTGGAAATAGGCTATATGCCTATTGCTCTGTCCTTTAGTGTGTAGCTACAAAGGAATGTATAGGATGAAAACTAGAACACTATGCCTGACATCAAAATCTGTGCATGTGGGCCATAGGTGTACAGTAGGTCAGGAAGCCTGGCCTTACACTGAGATCTTGTGTAATCTGAATGGCTAGGCCCACAATACTTTGCATAAATCTACACAGAGTAAAATATGTCTCCACAAAGATGCACCTTCCCTGCATAACTTATTTTAAGCTGTATGGCCTTGCACACCAGTAGTGTGTTATATCTATGGTGAAATGTGGTGGTGGATCTTTGGTTTCACATGGTTGTTTTACAGGGTATCCCCAAGGAAAACTGTTAGTGTAGGGGGAAGCGCCTCACACTACAAGCAGCCCCAGCGTGAAGCAGCAAGCTGTGGCATTCACATGCTACAGGCTCTACCTGGCCTGGTGAAAACATGGCTACATAATGCCAGTTTTGTTAAATAGCACACAAGATTTTACCTAAGATCATAGAAAACTGTGTAGGGTTGTAGATTAGGTCAACCTTTTTTGTCAGTCGCACTGCTGCAGGTAGGGTCAAAAACTTTACAGCACAGAGAGGAAAAAAATATACATAGCAAAAACCTTTAATAGAAAAATTTCTATTAAAAAAACTTTTCAAATTCCATGGTATTATAAAACAAAATTCATGAGTGAAGTGCAAGCAATATATAGTAGTGATCCGTTAGTGGGGCTGCCTAACCATCCCACTAAAGGTGAATTACAGGTTTTCATCAATGGAAGGCTCTCATGAATTCAGCACAGATGCAGTGGCTCTGCAATTAATATCTGGGGGAAACCATGTTTTACATATTCTGGTTCTGGGGCTCTTGTTAAAACCTGTGGAATTAGAGAAAAGAAAAGGCAGAAACCAGGTTCCCTCTGAATGTATAGAATATAGTTAATTCATGGATTATTTATTTCCTTTAAGCACTATCTATAAAACCTTAAATAAAAGGAATTCCTGTATCAAGATTTGATTCTTAGCTTATGATCGGACAAAGAAATGCTCACATTCTCTACGTAGAATGTAAAATGATGCAGACAGCTTTAGGCCTCCCTACTTGTCTATTTGTAATTTGTCTTTGGTCACCCTCAGCAGTCCCAAGGATGACGTGCCGAATGGGGGGATGTTGTAAAGGGGCTATTGGTGGATGGACTCTAGATAAAGGATGAGTGTGCTTAGTGCCATCCCAGGAGGCTCATTACTCATAGCCCACAGAGTGCAGCTATCCAATTTCAGCCATCGCGTTTTATTAAGTATAAATGCATTATTTGTTGTAATAAATAGATGAAAAATCTAAATGGAAGTAAAGGATATATTATGTAAAATATTTTGAATGCTTTCATGTAACATTAATATACACGTGCTTTCATACACACATAAATGTATGTATTTTTAAGTTTTTGTAGAGCTTGTCGCATGTTCTGTTTCGTAAGGGCTTTGTTTCAAGTGCTGTAGTTTCTACATGGTGAAATCAAAATGTATAAAACGCTTAAAAGCTGAGATTCTGCACTTTCACCATAAGTGAATTGTTTGATTACAAATCTAAAATTGTGCAGTAAAGAGCCAAATCACGGGGAAAAAAATATTTGTCCCGAACATTATGGAGCTCACTGTATATCCTTACAGTATATCCGCAACGCCATTTTCTTCGCAAGAAATTCATTAATAAACCCATGTCTTGTTGACTGAGGCACTATTCTACTGTTTCCATAAATTGGGATAGTGGCTCGATTTTGGTTCAGATCTAGTGTCTGAGTTGTATGGGTGCCATTTTTGTCATGCTAATCAACTATTGCCTTGCTTAGCAACTATAAGCCTACTCTACAACTGTTATAAAATAGAGAGTTGTCCTTTTGCTACTCTTTGCTACTCTCTATGTACACTGAAGAGTACCCAATAACCCCAAAAATTTGTGATTTATTCCAGCACAATACTGTTGATGTTTATACTGTCAATCAAATATTGACCAATGCAAAGTGTTGTAGTCTGTATTTCCCGGTCACTTGTCTCCCCAGTACTGTCTCTGTGTCTGTGTTCTCTGAGCTGCTTCACTCCCCTGTACTTGTGTGATTTCACTATTCGGGTGGTTCCGGGTTTTCGTGGTTTCCCCCCTTCTTTCCAGTCTCGCTTTACTTTCTTCCTGCTGATTTCTAGTTTTACTAATTTCTACTAATCCCTACTAACTTATAGATTGTAAAGTACTAACCTCGCTAATATACTAACATGTGAATATTACTAATGGACTAACACACACTAGTTTTGGGTTTTTGATAGTTTAGATCACTATACTAATACATTAACCAGTCTCCCCTTTTCCATGCTGCGCTGTAGCTCCGCCCCTTTTCTTTCTAGCCTGCTCTAACGCTGAGTTCTGCAATTGCCTGCACCTGTCTCTTGCTCTAACTGCACCTCTCTCTCTCTGCACGTGTTTTACCTGCTAAACCCAGGCCGTCTGTTATCATTGTTGTCTATGTGATTCCAGTCCGCGTTTTGTCAGTCCCCTGTCATTTAATTAGTTATCCTAATGTTCTTCACCTGGATGTTGTTTGTTACTCCGCCCTCCCTCACGTAACCCCTCCTTGATTGTTACCTTCCCCAGTGTATAAATGTCAGTCTTTTCCACCATGTCCCTGTCAGAACGTTGATCAGATTCATTGTGCCGATTATTTGTAAGCCTTTGTATTTTGAGATTCTTGCGACACCCCTTTGCCCGACTTCGAGTTTGCCTGCCCCTTTTGGTTTTGTTTGATCTGGTTCGACCTTCGCTTTTCTTTGACTTCTCTTTTGCCTGCCCCTTTGTACCTTCGCTATCTCTGATCTCCTGGTTTTTGACTTTTTGCCTGTCTTTTTACTTTTCTTCTGGAAACTCGATTCTGTACCGCACTATCTCTGATCACCTGGCTTCGAACTTCGCACGGAATAAAGACAACGTTTTCTTGGATTTCCCTGGTCTGCGTGTGGGTCCTTACTCTGAACGTAACAGTACGTTCTGACCAGGATGGACCCAGCGGACCCTGCCCAGGTACAATTTGTACTTGGGCAGCAGGGAGCCATGTTGGGACGCCACCAGTCCCACTTGGAGTCGGTCTCTCACCAGCTGCAGACTCTAACCTCCTGCGTGGCAGAGCTGACATCTGCACTCCGGGCCTCCTCGCCTGGCTTCGCTCCCCAGCAACCTGCGGCTCCCGCTACGCCTGACATCCCACCTGCACGTGCTCGTGAACCCCACCTTCCTCCTCCGGAGAAGTACGACGGAGAACCTGGTGGCTGCCGCCCATTCCTTACCCAGTGCCGGCTGATCTTCCAGCTACAGCCAGCTACCTTCCCCACTGAGCAGGCCCGAGTTGCCTACATAATCACGCAGCTCACCGGGCGAGCTAGGAAGTGGGGAACGGCTGCCTGGGAGGAGGGGCTTCCCTGCGTGCAGACCTCCACGCTGCTCGCAGAAGAGATGAAACGGGTCTTTGACCGCTCCAAGCACGGCCACGATGCGGCGCAAGAACTCCTGCACATGCGCCAAGGTGGTATGACGGTGTCGGACTTCGCCATCGATTTTCGTACTCTGGCTACCGCCAGTGGCTGGGAGAAGAAGGCTCAATACGACACCTTCCTCAATGGCCTGTCTGAGCGCGTGAAGGACGAGCTGCTGACCCGGGACCTACCCGAGGACTTCAACGATCTCATTGCCCTGGCTATCCGCGTGGATTCACGCATCCAGGAGCGCCAACGGGCTCGCAGTCAAGGTGTCTACAACCGAGCAGTCACTGAGAGGTCCAGGACCACTGCTGCATCCCCTACCAACCCCAAACCTCCTCCAGTCATGATGCCGGACCCGGAACCCATGCAAGTCAACCGTGCTCGCCTGACCCAGGAGGAGAGGGATAGAAGGATGCACACCAGGTCCTGCCTCTACTGTGGGAAACCAGGTCACTATGTCGCAGCCTGCCCGTTAAAAGACAACGCCCGCTAGTGTATCGAGGAGCACTAGTGGGCATGATTCCGACTGAATCCTCCTCAAAACACCGGACTTGCCTGCCTGTCACCATTGAGTGGGGGGGACGAACCAAAGGGACCACCGCTCTCATCGACTCCGGGGCCGAGGAGAACTTCCTGGACGCTGGGGCCGCCGAGAGATGGGGAATCCCCTTGGAGAAGGTATCATGCCCCCTAGTGGCCAACTCGCTCAATGGTCAGAAGTTGGCAAACATCACCCACACCAGCGTTCCACTCAAGGTTCGGCTCTCCGGTAACCATCAAGAAGAGCTTCGGCTCCACATCATTGAATCTCCCCACTCACCCATCATTCTCGGGCACCCCTGGCTTGAGAAGCACAACCCCACCTTGGAATGGAACTCGCACAAGATTTTGGGCTGGAGCCCATTCTGTTTAGCATCTTGTCTGCGAGAGGCCCATTCTTCTGTTCCCGAGTCACCTCATCCCGAGAAGCCGACGGATCTGTCGGCGGTTCCTCCCGAGTACCTGGACCTTAAAGAGGTCTTCAGCAAATCCCGAGCCACCTCTCTGCCTCCTCACCGCCCCTACGACTGCGCCATTGACCTGAAGCCCGGCACCACTCCCACCAGAGGTCGATTGTTCTCCCTGTCTCGGCCGGAGACGGAAGCAATGAACAAATACCTCCAGGAGTCCGTGACTGCCGGCATCATCCGTCCTTCATCCTCACCAGCGGGGGCCGGATTCTTCTTCGTGGGGAAGAAGGATGGCTCACTCCGGCCGTGCGTCGACTACCGTGCCCTCAATGACATTACGGTCAAGAACCGTTACCCACTTCCCCTCATGGCTTCCGCCTTCGAACTCCTGCAAGGAGCCACGATATTCACCAAGCTGGACCTGCGCAACGCCTATCACCTGGTGCGCATTCGAGAGGGCGACGAATGGAAGACAGCCTTCAACACCCCTACCGGACACTGGGAGTATCTGGTGATGCCCTTCGGGCTCACAAACGCACCAGCTGTTTTCCAGACACTGGTCAATGATGTTCTGAGGGATTGGATAAATAAGTTTGTTTTCGTATACCTGGATGATATCCTGATCTTTTCCAAAACTAAGGAGGAACATATCATCCAGGTCCGCAAGGTGCTCCAGAGACTTTTGGAGAACCGCTTATTCGTCAAGGCGGAGAAATGTGAGTTTAGCTGTAACACCACTTCTTTCCTGGGGTACATCATCTCCGCCGGCAGCATTCAGATGGACCCCCAGAAGATCCGGGCGGTTGTGGAATGGCCTCAGCCAGACTGTCGTCGGGAACTGCAACGTTTCCTGGGCTTCGCCAATTTCTACCGTCGTTTCATCCGTAATTACAGTTCTCTGGCAGCCCCACTCACCGCCCTCACATCCATTAAGACCCGATTCCAGTGGAACGCCCAGGCTGAAACAGCCTTCCGAGCCCTCAAGAACCACTTCACCTCTGCACCCATCCTTGTTCATCCTGACTCTGCTGCCCAGTTCATCGTAGAGGTTGATGCCTCCAACATTGGGGTGGGAGCCGTTCTCTCTCAGCGTTCACCCAGAGACAATAAGATCCATCCCTGTGCCTACTTTTCTCACCGCCTGACACCCACGGAACAGAACTACGACATTGGGAACCGTGAGCTGTTGGCGGTGAGGATGGCTTTGGGAGAGTGGCGTCACTGGCTGGAGGGCTCTCAAACACCTTTTCTGGTGTGGACTGATCACAAGAACCTGGAGTACCTTCACACAGCCAAACGCCTCAACTCTCGCCAGGCCCGATGGGCACTCTTCTTCTCCAGATTTGACTTTACCCTTGCTTACCGCCCTGGGTCGAAGAATACCAAACCTGACGCCCTCTCCCGCCGGTTTGAACCACCCACCAAGGATCCCTCACCTGACACCATCCTCCCGCGGAGCTGTTTCATCAATGCCATCCACTTGGACATCGAGGAGAGGGTTCGTAAGGCCCAGGAGGATGAGGCTGGTCCAAGTAATTGCCCAGCGGATCGTCTCTACGTTCCTGCCCAAGTCCGCTCTCAAGTTCTCCTTTGGGGCCACGCTTCGCAACTTTCATGCCACCCGGGGGCCACCAGAACCAGGACCTTTATTCAGAGACGCTTTTGGTGGCCCTCCATGAAACAAGAGATCTTGGACTTTGTGGCTGCCTGCTTGGTCTGTGCCCAGAACAAACCCTCTCACCACCCACCCTCAGGTCTGTTACAACCCCTCCCCATCCCACACCGCCCCTGGTCTCACATAGCGTTAGATTTCATCACAGGCCTACCCCCATCCAACACTTTCACCACTATCCTCACCATAGTTGATAGGTTCTCTAAAGCTGTTCACTTCGTTCCCCTCACCAAGCTTCCCTCTGCTAAAGAAACCGCCAACTTACTCATTCATCACGTTATTAGACTACACGGCATCCCCACTAACATAGTTTCCGATAGAGGCCCCCAGTTCACTGCACGTTTCTGGAAAGCTTTCTGCTCACTGTTGGGTTCCTCCATTAGTCTATCCTCAGGATTTCACCCCCAGACCAATGGCCAGACCGAGCGGGCCAATCAAGTTATTGAAACCGTCCTTAGATGCCTCTGCTCCAAGAATCCCTCCTCATGGTTTTATCAGCTACCCTGGGCAGAGTATGCCATAAACTCTCACACCTCCTCTTCCAAACTTTCTCCATTCGAGTGCTGCCTAGGGTACCAGCCGCCTCTGTTCCCTAGTCAGGAGGAGGAGGTGGGGGTCCCCTCAGCGGAAGCCTTCATCCGGCGCTGCAGAAGGACATGGAAGACCGCTCGCTTCAACTTGCTTCGCGCCAGCGCCAGGATGAAGGTGACGGCCGATCGCCGCCGCTCTAAAGCCCCCTCCTACAGAGTTGGACAGCGTGTTTGGCTCACCACCAGAGACATTCCCCTACATGTTGAGTCCCAGAAATTAGCTCCTCGTTTTATTGGCCCCTTTCCTATTGTTAAAATCCTCAGCCCCACTGCTGTTATATTAAAGTTACCCTCCACCATGCGCAGAATTCACCCCACTTTTCATGTTTCCCGCTTAAAACCCGTTGTTACCCATCCCCTCTGCCCTGCCCCTGAGCCCCCCCCTCCCCCCCGACTCATTGATGGTGGTGATGCCTACACCGTGAACAAACTGCTGGATGTTCGTCGTCGGGGTCGCGGCCTTCAGTACCTGGTGGACTGGGAAGGCTACGGCCCCGAGGAAAGAAGCTGGATCCCCTCTCGCTTCATTTTGGATAAGCAGATGGTTAAGGACTTTCATGTCAAACACCCTGTACCACCGGTGAAAACGCCAAGAGGCGTTTCCTAGGGGGGGGGGTACTGTTGTAGTCTGTATTTCCCGGTCACTTGTCTCCCCAGTACTGTCTCTGTGTCTGTGTTCTCTGAGCTGCTTCACTCCCCTGTACTTGTGTGATTTCACTATTCGGGTGGTTCCGGGTTTTCGTGGTTTCCCCCCTTCTTTCCAGTCTCGCTTTACTTTCTTCCTGCTGATTTCTAGTTTTACTAATTTCTACTAATCCCTACTAACTTATAGATTGTAAAGTACTAACCTCGCTAATATACTAACATGTGAATATTACTAATGGACTAACACACACTAGTTTTGGGTTTTTGATAGTTTAGATCACTATACTAATACATTAACCAGTCTCCCCTTTTCCATGCTGCGCTGTAGCTCCGCCCCTTTTCTTTCTAGCCTGCTCTAACGCTGAGTTCTGCAATTGCCTGCACCTGTCTCTTGCTCTAACTGCACCTCTCTCTCTCTGCACGTGTTTTACCTGCTAAACCCAGGCCGTCTGTTATCATTGTTGTCTATGTGATTCCAGTCCGCGTTTTGTCAGTCCCCTGTCATTTAATTAGTTATCCTAATGTTCTTCACCTGGATGTTGTTTGTTACTCCGCCCTCCCTCACGTAACCCCTCCTTGATTGTTACCTTCCCCAGTGTATAAATGTCAGTCTTTTCCACCATGTCCCTGTCAGAACGTTGATCAGATTCATTGTGCCGATTATTTGTAAGCCTTTGTATTTTGAGATTCTTGCGACACCCCTTTGCCCGACTTCGAGTTTGCCTGCCCCTTTTGGTTTTGTTTGATCTGGTTCGACCTTCGCTTTTCTTTGACTTCTCTTTTGCCTGCCCCTTTGTACCTTCGCTATCTCTGATCTCCTGGTTTTTGACTTTTTGCCTGTCTTTTTACTTTTCTTCTGGAAACTCGATTCTGTACCGCACTATCTCTGATCACCTGGCTTCGAACTTCGCACGGAATAAAGACAACGTTTTCTTGGATTTCCCTGGTCTGCGTGTGGGTCCTTACTCTGAACGTAACACAAAGGCATTGTATGTCACAACAAGATGGATTGGTGTTCAGGAACTGATGAATGATTTAGTGTAGCCATTTGATTGTGTTTATATCGTAAAATTTACTCCAAATATCAAATAGATTGAGATTGATTATATGTAATTTGATAATAGATTTGGAAATGTGACTTACAATTAAATTTCTCATTATTTTTGTGGAATTTGAGCTGAGATTACTTGATCATTTTTAATGCCTACTCTGCATCTCTTTCAAACCATTAAAAAGCAGCATTCACATTTGCATCTGCCTTCCAGCTGAGTTCATATCTTCATATTTCACCTTCTCAAATTTTAATAGTAGATGAAAAAAAAAAAACACTGAGAGGGACTTTAAAATAGCACAATATGATTTCCTTTGTCAAACATGTTACAATTATTTTGTGCATTATTAAGGAAAACAACAACACAAAGAGAAAGAAAATAAAATTACATAACAGTTAAATACAGCAAGAGAATTTAAAACAGCTCAAAAGAACGAGCGTTAGGGAGGCACAGGGGACTCTAAAGCATTTGGCCTATCCCTGAAATTAGCGCATTGAGCCACCCTGACACTGTTCAGCTGGATAGCAGTCCACTTTTACACGCCACCAATAGACAGAATAAGTAGCTAAGTGTCACGCACCAGAACCAAGTCTCCTTTTACAGATTGTGCACAAGTACACAAATACATTATATTTGACAGAGACGTTTTCATTGAGATTTTGTGTGAACATTTTTGGAAACACCAGGTAGAAGTTTCTCTAGAAAAATCAGACCGTAAAATGGAGGTTCATACAAAAGCATTGGTGGAACGAGTCACTGCTGACACATTCAGTCTGGAGAAAACATTCAGACCCGTTGACCTGCAGGAGTGACTTTGACCCATTAATCCCCTGTCACTCTGCGGGGTGTTGGGGAACATGGCTAGTGGTGTGAGGAGGGGACTAACCTGCAACTGTCATATACTAAACTTGGATTGGGTTAGAGAGGAGGAGGGGCTAAGAGAGAAAGATGGACAAAAAAAGAAGTGGAAGAGGGATGAAAGAGCGAGAGTGACAGGTGCATGAGCACATAGTTCTTGGGAAACCATTATTTGATACTAGGCTTGACACCAAAGGTTGTCATCCAGGGGTCCTTGACATGTTATAGCATCAGGAAATATAACAGTACATGCAAAACAAAAAAAAAGTAAATCTTAAGTATTTTAGTCTTATATTATCTTTTTTCTTAACCTTAAACTCTTATTTCTATTATTTTTCTGCTCAAGAAGATAAACATATTGCCAATGTGGTGAGACAATTTGACTCATTTCAAGATTTTCCAATATGGTAAGACAATTTCACTTGTCAAGCAAAAGGATAACTTACATCAAGCTAAGATTTTCTATTTGTGAGAAAAAAATAAGATAAGTCTCATTACAAGACTAAAACACTTGTTAAGACTGACTTTTTGCAGTGAGGGAAAATAAATTAAATTATGTAACACAACTAGTCACTGAATGAATGTATCTATTTTGTTATGACTGATATATTTCTTTTTGGCTGGACCGCAACAGTTGGGCCAGCCCTACAAACATTAATGTCTGTGACTGACTGATTGAGTGACTGAGTGAGTGATGAAGTTACACCATTGGTCGGCCGGATCACGTGTGCTAGGTCCAGCCATATACAGTTTTAACCTGGTCTTGTTGAACCAAATTAAATTTTAACCGCCTCGTCACAAAGCATCTTTTAATGAACTAAGCAACAATGAAACGACATAACGTTCTTATCAAGTGTCTTCCGTAACCTAAAATAGGATAATATATACTAATGGTAACCACAACAGGGAGCCAGCTGCCTATGAATAGTACAGAACATAGAATGTTAGTTATTTCACCAAAAGCATGCGCTGGAAGATATTCTGTAATATTGAGATGTTGGTTATGGACATATGTTAATTGTTTTTATTTATGAGGTAGGCTATATTTAGGGTCTCATATTTCCCATTTTGTGAAATTGGACAGAATTAAAGAATTTATGCCATTTGGCATTAACCATGTTTTTGACTTGGCATTTATATAGTTAAAACGGTTATTTGTGCCGTCCCTGCCTATAATGTGAAGAGATTTTTGAGTGTCTAAATTTGTCCCCTTACCGTGGAGCCACTGATCTGTATAACTGGACCCAGCCTTTCAGTCTAGATTAAGAGCCCAGAAGTCTATTGGCTCTGGAAGCTGGCAGCAGTAAGAGTTTAATTTTAGAGACCATTATAATTGAGTGAATTTTCACTCAAAGTAAAATGAACAGATTTCTGGTCACATTTTGGGCTTCATTCTGTAATTAAAAATGTACTCCAAACATTATAAGGGAATCTTCATTTTTTAAAATTCATTTGAAGCACCAAAATACATATGTGGGTAACTTTATATAAAAAAACACTATTCTGGGATCCGCACTGAAACATTATGTAAGAAAAATAAGTGTCACTGTATTAAACATTGGCAGATGTACAGTTTTTTTACAAAGTTAAGGGAATGGTTGCTTAATTAATGCACCAATTGGCATACCTGTAAGAAACTTCTCATATCTGAGTAGCGAAGGAACATGTGTAGTCTTACCTGGTGCTACTGGAACAGGATTAATCTAATCTTACCTTGGTTATCTGACTCCAAAATGTTTTAACCTTTCCTCTGTGCTTACAGTTGTGCATAGAAGGAGTGTGGCTCTATACAGATCAATATCTATCTTGGTAGATGCAGACGTGCCTCTGGCATGTGTAGCCTGCATAGATTTAATTGTGTATCTTAGCACAGCACTGGTGTATAAGCAAGTGACTACAGGGTGCTGATATCCTAACTTATATTTTTATATTAGGACCCTGAAATTGCTAGGTGTGCAGTGGTAACAGTCAAAAAGGAATGGCAGGTTAAAGTTAATGCAGTTTATTTTACAGTATGTTCAATGATGGCAATATACAATGGTGCAAAAGTGTGTGTAGTGAGATGTTTTTTGCGAGTGGTGCGCAGGTCGTACTGACAAGTCTCCCCAAACCATTGCACATCTCCCCTTATATACCCAAGACCAAAGTCAAACCCCAAGTCGTCAAATAAGGACACAACAAAACAGGACATCAATGATCCTGCTTGCGTTATCCCTGTAAGCATATCACACCGAGTTAACCTTTGTAGCTGAGAAGCCAACTTGTTCCCCATGACATCAGCTTTCAATACCAAACATGATCCCTACACTGTATTATGGAGAACCAAAGTTTTACTAAATGCTGATCTAGTAGGATGTTTTGTAACTGAGCACTGTCTCTTCATCACCCCTGCTGACTCCCTGCCAACACAGTAAACACAGTCTTTTTTCCTTTGGGGGGTCTGACAAGGGGCACACTTCTGCAAACTGCCATACACACAAATACGCCTATACCTTACCTAGATTAAACACTATACTAAAAAAACACATTGCTTGGCAACAAAACACATTGCTTGGCAATTAGCTAACATTAGCACAGTAGCTGACTTGTCATTTGTATAGTTGCATGGTTACAAGGCGGCAAGAATGAAAAAAAATGTTAGAAGTTTGAATTTTACTGAATTAGCAATTATAGCCTATACATCTTTAGGAAAAAGTTAAATATATCTGGTGATTTTACCTTGACATCAGCAATTTTTGTATCAGTGCATGCATAACCTTTGTGAATTGCCAAGCAACATGTGCATATTATGAAATAATTGACGTATGAAAACACTATTGTGATCACATTGTAGACAAAGTATTCCTTAATATCTAAATTGTGATTGGAAAATGGGTATGGCAGGTCTGAAATGGTCTAGGTTGAGTCTCCACTGTTCTTAACTTCTAGCAATGTCCCCAGTAATAGCTTGCTTATTTTCTTACTTGTATAGTACAGTGTGTGTGTGTAACCTATTCAAGTGTGGTGGTAGCAAGTGTGGTGTAGCCAAGGTCGCTAAGTTCATGGTCATAGTACACGAAACAGTGCGTCAGAGTGCTGGCCCTCTGTTGCCCTCTGTTGGCTCATCTTATGCCCTCCCGGATACTGTACCAAAGTGTCAGTGGCGCCCCCTACCTGTCATGTATTTTATGTTGTGTGTCTCATACTCTAATGAACTCCAGAATGTAATAGAATTGTTTGTAACTTGTAAAACATTGTAAGATGTGCAAAAGAACCTGTGTCTGCATGAGAGTGGAGAAAAGGTTCTTGCCATTTAGGTTTTATTTCTGAACGTGAATATTGTTTCCTACTCAGGTGATAATGGATAGACTATATGAGACTAACAGTGACAGTCATCAGATCAGAAGGTATACAAAACATAAACAAAGAATTGAAGATGATACTTCACACAACTGGACATTTACAGGGAATAGGGAAAAACTTGGCCAAATATTTCACTTTAGAGTTAATTTGCCTTCTGTGAGCTGCCTAGTGCGTTAGTACATTTAAAATAACCATACACAAGTATTTATAGGAGCGGAATACGACACCTATATTCTGTCTGGTGATTTTGCAGATGGTTAGGTTTTACTTCGTTTTTCAGTTTGATGCTTGAGCACTGATGCACTGCAAAATATAGTATGTCCTTTCTCATGAAAGGACCCGTACTGTAAATCATTTTGGATAAGTGCATTTTCCAAATAAATAAATAAATTCTTTACTCAAATCTAAGGGCAAATTGCCATTGCAGTTTGATTAAATGTCCCTCTTAGTTTTTAATCAAGTGAGAGAGGTAGAATAAAAAATACTTCAGTCATTTCATTCAGTGCATTTCTAATTAAGTAGTCTGTTGGAATTTAAAGTAGAAAGTGTCTGTAGCTCATGCAAGCAATCAGGTGGGTGTAATGAGAATGGAAAGCTCTATGAGCTCCCCACTGATAAACACTATAGAGTCCCATTCAGCAATACAACCCTCTCAACAAGCATAGAAATAAGGCAGGAGACACATAGACAAAATTAACCAATCTCTCATCTCAAGAGCAGGATTTATGAGGCAGCCATTTTTTTCCTTTACAGGTTAGTCGTATAATATGGTTAATTGCTACCAATTAATACCTCATAGAAAGTAACTGAAAATGTAATAGGGCATTTATTTGTTTAGGATATTTTGTCAAAATTTCTGAGCATTAGCAGTGTATTACCAGTGACAAGTAATTGTTTTGCTTAGCTCAAACAACAAAAAGATCCTGGTGCCTCAGAATTAAAATGAAAAATATAACAAATGTGGTATATGTGGTAAACTATACTTGTCCCCTACATGGTATATGAGCTCAATTTTACATTTGAAAATCAAGTTATTATACTTTCTACATTACATGTAAGTCATATTAAATATCACGTTAAAGTAAAGAAAGCTGCAAATCAAAACCCTTAGACCAGTAATTACTACAGTTTTGCCATATGATGTAACGTTAGTTTCTATATAATACTGCAAAGATTACCTTTACTACCTTTATAGTAAATAAATGGGACCACAGTGTGTATATTAGGCTACATAAAGATTAGTTTTAGTTTTAGAAATGATGTTAGCTACTACTACGACATACAGTATATAATTAAATTATCTATATGGCTTTGGTGTCTTTTTACACCTGTATAATTTTGTACATATCCAGTTACAGGTCTGTCATTAATAAAGCATCTTACCGGATGTAAATTAAACCATTCACAAAACTGCACAAGCTACGGAATCCAGATACAAACCTTTAAGGCCATCGGTTTGTTTCCCCTTGTTTTCCTTTGTACTTCTGTCCTTTGCCAGCTAGAGGTCGCAATAGCCTATGGTGGTGGTGGTGCTATATGATTAGAGACCAGGGGAGAGAGACGGGATGTGATTGCGGGCCAGGGGTGACAGGAGGGGAGTTGATGAAATGTTAAATGCGGACCATGGGGGGTGGAGGGGTTAGAGCAGGAGGGATTGGATGTGATTGCAGATCAGGGATAGGGTGAGGGGGTAAGGGGGAGGGGGAGGCAGGGCACTGGCATGGACACAAGTCCCCCCCCCCCCCCCCCCATTTGCCGCCCCTCCAGATGGTTGCCACCCCTCAAGATGAGCGGCTTCCTAGGCCATCATTTATATTGTCTATGCTTCAAACCGCTTGTTGTGAGCACTTGCATAAACAGACTGCTTAACAATCTTCAGCAGCTCCTGATGATACTTTAACATCTAGTGTAACATGTAAAAAGCCAGGTTTTCATAAACAATTAAATGCAAAGGTATTCGGACAGTGACACAATTTTTGTTGTGTTGGGTCTGTACTCTAGTACATTGGATTTGACATAAAATAATGATAATGAAGTTAGAGACTGATTGTCAGCTTGATTTTGAGGATATTTACACCAACATCAAGAGATCCGTGCAGGAAGTACAGCCCTTTTTATACATAGTCTCTCAATTTCAGGGGAGCAAAAGTAATTGGACAGTAGACTGCTCAGCTGCATGTTTGTATCATTAGTTCATTCACAAGAGAGCTAACAAAAGGTCTAGAGTTCATTCTATAAGTGGAATTTGCATTTAGTCTAGAGTTGATTCTATGAGTGGAATTTGGATTTGTTGCGGCTGTCTCTCAACATGAGGACAAAATAAGTGCCAAAGCCAGTAAATCAGGCCATCATGAAGCTGAAAAATCAGGATAAATCAATCAGAGACATAGCCAGAACATCGTATGTGTCAAAATCAATTGTTTGATACATTGGTATGCACTGGCTCAGCTATAGCAAACAATTTGGTAAACCATAAAAGATCACTGTAGTGGATGAATAAATAATACTTTTTGAAGAAAACCCCCTTTTCAACTGTAGACCAGATCAAGAATTCCCTCCCCGATGTCGGCATAGTCGGCATGTGTCAAAGACTCCCATAAAGAGATGACTACACCA
This sequence comes from Anguilla anguilla, assembly GCF_013347855.1. Lineage (NCBI taxonomy): Eukaryota > Metazoa > Chordata > Actinopteri > Anguilliformes > Anguillidae > Anguilla > Anguilla anguilla. The sequence continues at coordinate 41,599,740 of NC_049202.1, forward strand.
ACATAACCTCATAGGGTTCACCGCAAGATGCTAACCACTGATAAGCCACAAGAACAGAACAGCCAGGGTAGAGTTTGTTAAAGAAGTACACTACACTACTATATGGCTGCCACTGGAACTGGCTCTTAATTAATGATGTGCTGACGGCAGCTGCAGGATAAATTCTGAAGTGTACAGCAACATCTTATTTGCTCAGATCCAACCAAATGCCTCAAAACTCATTGGACAGCACTTCAACTTGTGGCAAGAAAATTACCCTAAACATTGCTTAAGCAGCCAAGTTTTTCAGGGTGTGACGAAGTGGACTGTGGCATGCCACTTGTCACTAGTGCTCTCCTACAAACGTACCATGCATTTCTTTCATTGTTCACAAATGCATCCATCCATCACATACATTTTCTTGTTTGTTCCTTGTTTTAGTTTTGATTTTCAGTGGTTATAAAGTAAAATCAAGCAAGCGTACACAGAAATACATATGTGTCTTTCAGCAGTCTCAGAACACCGTCAGGGCTGGATTTTGTCCCACTTTAATGCATTCCCTTTCCTTGCTCTCTTCTCTCGAGTGAGCTATATTGCAACAGAATTTCTGACGTGCAGCAAGCAAACTTAACAGGTGGTCTGCAAGGGAGGATAGACGAGGAACAAACCAAAATGGAACTGAATGCCCTTTGCAACCTATGTAGGAAGTGCTACCCCATAGCAACCTCTGCTCGGTGCACAAGTATTTTTTCATAGGATGACATTGGAAGGTTCGTGAATAGGTCATTGAAACCTTACCCTAGCTAATCTTGAGTGATAATAAAAACACACCAGATGGGCTTATAAAACACTATCGCTGGTCTTTGGGGTGCCTTAAATGAGGATTTATTGTGAGAAAACCTCACTCAAAAACACAAACACAAAAATGTGTAGGCTAAAGGATCTGACAATCCCCCCTTCCATCCCTCAGCATGCGTTCATGAATTATTTGCAAACCTTTCAAACTCTTCCAAAGACAAAATATTGCCTCTTTTCAATTTCATAATGCACTGATTTGATCGTTTTGTCTTCATGTGTGAAGCATTACATATTGGGATTCATACCCTTCTTGCTGGAAGCTTGCATTTTATATGCTTGATGGGAGGGAGGAAAAACAAGATAGCGAAGGAATGTAATTGTTCCCTAAATATGACCAAAGTCATGTTTTCATTTATAAAATGATGATGTCACAATGTCACACTGGGGAGTAATTGGATTTTTTGTAAACAAAAAGCAAAACAAAACAATTTAATGCAATATAGCATCCATGTATCTGTTTTAACACGAATACATTTTAAAAATTATTTTAACATTTTTGCAATTTGATTGTCACGTGGAGCTGTTGTATCCATTTTTCATTCACAGGGGGCTCTATTACACAAAGCACAATGTTCAATGTTCTTTTTCTGAGAAGAGAATTTTGTGATTTTAAAATGGAGCATGTAAATGGTTCATTTTTTGATGCAAAGCACCTCATGAACCTGGCTTGTAACTCACTCACTCACTCAATCACTCACTCACATTTAGCAGGCTGAAGGTTTTCCACAAGAGTAAGCTATTAGGGATCATTCTGCTTTGCATCAGTGACACTGTGTGGCCTTGATCCAGGGCATAATGAAATATGATTTCCATAGGAAATCAATGAAGTGGTCAGGTATAGGTCTTTAAATTGGGACAAAATCTAGTAATATATTAAAAACACTGCAATTTTCAAAATGCAAAAAAAAAGAACAGATGTGTGGCTAATTGCCAAGAAACTTCTGGCTGACCATTGCTAATTGCACAAGCCCGTAAAATGACATGGTTAACATTGCTTCTGCAATTGAATTTTCAAAGTGAAACCATTTGATTATGGTCAGCTAGCTATTGTTAGCCTCATTTTAATGGTCATGGACCAAAATGCAGTTGACATGGTTCCTTACTAGGGGATTCAATAAGATAGAGGAAGATGTCATGGAATGATACCTCAGGCCACTGAGTTGGATCATTTGTCCACGCTGTGTTCATATAAGGACAACACTTGAGCGCCATTCAGATCATTTTGCCAAATAACCTTTAATGGTTATTAGGAAACAATGATTTAATGTAATTTGCTGACATTATAAAAATAGCAATGATAGCTGGGTTGATCTACAGTGTGTCCCTATTAATAGCAGTGACAGACACTGGATTGTTTTCTTCCTCACTTGGCTCTGGCTATGTGCCTATGACGCGTTACTGACTGGATCTATCACTGATCATTGCTTGTCTCCCTAACCCTGGCCCGATACCAGTGTTCCAAGTCCGCTCCATTCCATCCAATCCTAATTGACTTCTCAGAGGTTTAAGGAGAGTATGATGCCTATCTCTGATGCACTCTGATGTACCTATTGACTTGATAGCACTTGGCGCGGATTTAAAAAAAAAAGATTTAATAAGCTGAAAGCTTTGTAAAGCTGATCTTTTTGTTCCATAAGGCCTACTCCTAAAGTATTTATGCACATGAGGTGTTGCCCAGTGCGGAGGAGTTGTAAGGAAATCAGAATTCAAGAACAGAACTACTATCCCTTTGGACTGAAATCCCTGTGAAAATGCACTTACAGTTCTCACCCTGACACACCAGCAAGCACATCCCCCTCCCAAACAAATGAATGATTTGTGTGTACATGTGAGAAAGCTGTAGCTTTGTGTGTATGAGTAATTCAGGGATGGGAGTGAGAGTGTTAACGTGTGCTTGCAAATGTTTTAGTAGTGGATTTGTGCATATGTGCAAGCTCACGCACACACACACACACACACACATACTCACTCTCTCTCTCTCTCTCTCGCTCGATCATCGTTACATGTACAGTACAAGTCTAACAACATACATTGATATAATTAGCATAGAATCATTTTGCCACAGAATCTCTGATTTACACCCAAACACACATGGCCTTGTGTCATGGAGTGCCTATCATTTATTTTGTTCATCAGGAGTGAATTCACTGAAAGCCAGCTCATATGAACTGAAGAGAATGGATAATATATCACTGATTGCATAGTATTGATATAACCCCATGGACACGCACAGGCCTGGACTGGAGGAAATATTCTTTTTGCCAAGAGGACAGCATCTACAAACTTGTGGACAGAATATTCATCAGTGGAGACCAGATCCAGAGATTGTTTACAATGACTATTAAAGAGATGAAGGTGAGTGAACATGAAAACTGGAGTGGGGTCAAACATGACTGGAAGTTCCTGTTTATGACAGGACATAATAACTGTTGCACAGACTTAACTATGAAGCAGAATGTAGGTGGAAATGGCTTTGGCTTTAAATGTACTCTGAACACCAGATGTCACCCTTGGCTTGGTGAAATAGAACTGAAAGTGTCCTGCAAGGACTTTCAATTTGTATTTCGATTAACGGCCTAGCTGGTGACACTGACCAGACCTTGCAGTTTTCATTGAGGATCATCTTTTCTCCCTGGTGCCTTGGAAAAGTGTTGTAACAATGAAACCGACCACAGATTATTTTAATGTGTCACCCCATAAAGATAATGTGAACGGCATATAAAAGACATACTGCTGGTTTCTACTTTAGGGTACACTCGGATATTCCCAGTAAGATGAGAAATATGTAATCGTTTTTTTGTGCTTTTCCAGATTGGGGAATGCCTATGGAAGAAATAGAAGCTGGAGGTTAAGTTCAATTGCAGAAAGCAGCCAAGGAGAAGATTTTCTAGAAGGAGTAGTTGTCGGGGACTACAGAGAATCAGACATGTGACCCCAAAGGTCACTACAGTGACCTGACATAGAGACCTACAGGTATAAATCTATCTGCAGCAGCATTATAATACCAGGCTTATTATTACCAGGTTTCCATGTTCAGGGCTGTATGTTCATTTTACTTGTATCTGAGAATGTGTGTTTGAGAGAGGCAGACTGCATAAGTCTATGTGTATGTGTGTGCATGCTTGCATGTGTGCGTGTGTGTTGGGATCACAGGTAGTTTTATAAACTGAATTTCATAATGTGAGCTTAAATGTGTGCTGCCTACAGTATATTATCTCTTATGAGGTTCAAGTTCATAATAATAGAAACAGTAACACTTAAAATGAGATACGCTCCATTTTATCGCTCTTACTTATTTGGTTGTTCTTAGTACAGCATTTCATAACTGTTATGAAATATATTTTACAGGATGCAGCATTTTATTATTTTGGCTGAGTTGATATATTGTACAGTCTTTAGGTTACTACATATCTGGTGATCCCATAAACAGTGAACAGTCTTCCAACTATTTCTTCTACTGCAGGTCATATGTTCCCAGGGGCTTGAAAATTGTTTACCTAACGTGCTGGCAGTAATCTGAAATAAAATCACCCCATCAAAATCACTTCCTAGTTGAAATGGGCCACGTTTTACATCTAACCATTAGTCACACTTTTATGGTGTGATAACTGCAGCCTTCCGGTAGTTTGAGTTAAAAAAATAAAATAAAAAGAATAATGCAAGGCAACAATGTCAGGGAACAAATTTGCTTGGATTATTTACTGTAATGTTTTTAGTTTTTACAGCTATTTCGACCACAGATTCTAAACGTTTGAATATTCTCTGCTGTGCAGACCCATTATTTACTAATGTGTTAAGTTTACTGAACTATTTCTACATGATATGAACACTAACAGTGGACACAGAGAGAGAGAGAGAGAGAGAGAGAGAAATCTGCTTATCTTCATCAGTTTTGATTTGCTCAAAGCTAACCCTATTAAGTTTTCTTACTCATTGAAAGATTGTTTAATAATTGGAATGAAAACATTTCTTTATTACAACCAATAATCCTAATCCAAATGTTTTGGCTAACGAGACCGCTAATGGGACATATTTAGAGTATGTCAGGACGGTATGATTTGTAGCTGGGACTACGCATAGCACTCATGTCATCCCTTTGATTTTGCCCCTTGACCTTTCTTTATATATATTACCTGCTGATTCTGACACGGACGCCTAAACAGAGTGGATAGGCTCAAGATTACTACCTGATTAAGGTCCCTTAAACAGTACTGTAAAAGGACCCAAACTATTACTTGACAGCAAATTGTTCTGGTGGCATTGGTAGAAGTTAGGGGTGTGCAATATGTGTATTTGTAGCTGCTCAACCACAATACTGTTTTCAACCCTATGTGTATTTGTATTTATTTTTTGATAAAACCCAGAGGTAGAAGTCACAAAAACTGGAAGTTTGTAACCTTCCTCCAGTGTTCGGGTCAAATCCGATTTACAATTTTCCTGAATCACAAATATTGTGTTTTTCATCTGATTGCCTCAAGACCTTATGTTTTCCTCCACACTTGGCATTTGAACATATAAAATTGCTGATCACCACTTTCATTGAATTTTGAGTGGTTTGGTCAACTTTGTCACACCTGTGGTGTTCTGGGTCTAAAATGACCGCCATAGGAAAAGAATGGGTAAGACTATATTATGTTCATCCAGAAGATGGAAAACATCCCCATACACTCACCCACACATCCAAAACCACAACCCCCTCACCCCCCACCCATCCGCCCCACACCCTTTCATCCATCCCCCCTGCCCCCCACTGCCCCACCCTGCCCCCCCACACACATTCGCCCCCTCCCCCCCCCTTCCTGCACACACACACAGAGGGGGGTTGGTTCTCAATGCGCTTATGTGCCCATCCCCCCAGGTGAAACACACCTCCCAGACAAAACAATTTGGTGTTAGTTACGGGAACCAAACTCTTTCTCGTGCTTATGTGCCCATCCCCCCAGGTGAACCACACCTTCCAGACTAAACAATGTATCATATCTTCTCACAGACCCCATATATAAAGCTTTCTTTGTTCCTTGCTCTCATTTTACTCTGTGAACACAATGAGTAGGCGACTGTCTGTCAGTGAGGCTCTGGACCATATTTTTGAACCAAATGATGATGGAGAGGAGATTGAAATTGAACCAGAGATAGAGGAAGATGTCTCGGAAATGGAAGACAACATCGATCCAGATTTCGATCCAGACTATTATGAGACTGACCAACAGTCAACAGACAACCAGGAAGAGGCCCCTGAGGAAGAGGCCCCTGAGGTGACATTCCAGCCCAAGAATGGCAACTTGCTCTGGTATTCATCCTGCCTGGACAGAGGAGGCAGAGCGAGAGTGGAAAACATAGTGAGAATGACCCCAGGGCCAACACGGTATGCAACGTCTCGTGTGGATGACATCAATTCCAGCTTCCAACTCTTTTTACCGGAGTCCATTGAGAAAACTATACTGGACATGACAGACTTGGAGGGGAGGCGTGTGTTTGGGGACAAGTGGAGAGAATTGGACCGGGCAGACCTCCAAGCCTACATGGGTCTGTTGATTCTGGCAGGAGTATACTGGTCAAACAATGAGGCTGCACCAAGTCTGTGGGATGCGGAGTCCGGGAGGCCTATTATTCCGGGCAACAATGTCCTTACAACAGTTTCATGTTCTCTCGAGAGTTATTTGATTTGATAACAGAGTTGTCATGTTAACCATTAGTTGAAGACATTGTTTCACAACTTAAAAAGGTGTTAAACAAAATTTGGTGATTTATGGTTTTTGTGTTAATATGAGAGCAGTTAAAACAGACCGGCTAAATTTGGCCGAGAACACTATAATAACGGGGGAGCAACGAACACTGGAAAAAGGGTAAACAACCATTTTATATCTGAATAGATACAGATAGAGACTGTTTTATTGGTCGAACATATACAGATACAGGTACAGATAGAACACACCCTAGTGGGAGGAACTAAAAAGTGGACATTTTCTGTAAAAAGGGTCATATGTTATTAAACAGGGACTGACAGAACATCAGGCAAGATTCAAATATCCACATTGAATCAACTTGCCAAATGGCAGCAATAGAAGTACATTTTCCCAAGAAAGGCTGTTCACAATAAGGTGATTAAAGGTCCTTCAAACTCAAAACTAGTTTTTTCCTAAAAGAATAGCACAAATGGAGAGTTATTAGGATATTGGTAATAACAACCGTAAATTATGTTGGAATTCATATCTTCTGTAGAGGCAGTGTTATGTTAAAAAATAAAAGTATGCTCAATTGAAAACATGTTGACTTTATTTCAGGGGCAAAATTGTGCGAGCAATCAAATAATTAACAGACTGCAATCATTTTAGCGAAACAAAGAAAGAGCAGCTTACTCAGGGTTCCTCCAAGACCAAACTTGAGAGCCCTGTGTAAGCTACTTTTCCTTTGTTTTGCAACCCTGGACCTTGCTACATGCTGCTAAAAGTTCTTAATTACAGACTTTTAATGTCTAATGGCGATTATTTACCCTCTTCAGCCAAAGTATGTAAGAAATAACAATGATTGCTATATGGGAAATGATTGCTAAAAGCCCTGTCTGGAGGGGATTAGTATTGCAGGACAATGTCAGTAATGTATTTTCTCATCATTGCACATCAGTGATTTCACTGGCCAGTCCATAACGGAAAAAGCCTTTCCCTTTATAATATCCAAAAATTACTGAGGGGGCATGTCTGTTTGCTGTTTCTGGATGTACTCATTACACATTCTCGTCTTACAGGAAAAAAAAGAAAAGGAACCAACACAACACACGTGTAATGTAATACAACTAAAAGAATGAAAAGTTTTTATATTTCAAAGACATGTCGAAAACAAAGAAGACTCAGCACTGGACTCGAGAAGAGACTTAATGCCTCATATCAGTGTGGGGAGAACCACGCTTCCAACACCAATTTTAGCAGTCGATGCACTACCACAGTGGAAAATATTATGAAAATGTACCACCCAAAACAGTTGTAATTTGCATTAAATACAGATACGTTTATCTGGACGGCAATAGAATTATAAGAGGAAAAAACCACTGGCACATAAAATTAATTACTGAATTATGCCAGTAAAAATTTACCTGAAATTTGCCATTACCTCCCCTAGTGAAATGAATCCCATCTGGACAGGGCTTTGAAGGTTACATGTTAATTTGTGAAGTTCATTTTTAAATAATAATTTTTATATGCATTGCAAAATTGTACACATTTATCAGCATTATTTGTGGAAACATGTTGACCTCTTTCTTCTCTGGACACTTGAAGAATATTCATGGCAAAGATCAGCAATGTGCAATGAAGCGCAGGTTATGTTATTGGTGGTTATGCTGAAAGTAAACGCTGGCGTATCTTTACTTAGTGATTAAAATAGATTTTTCTAAATTGAATTCATCATTTAATTTAAACAGAATGTGGAGTGGCTGTATTACTTGCCAATTGATTAGTCAGATTGTTGGCAGGCTTCTAAATCAAGGAAAATGAATGAAAACGGGTGGAGCCCAATCAATGATCAGTTTAAAGGAAAGTTTGCCGCCCAAATAAATTTCAGCTCACCAAAGCCACTGCGTTCAGATAATGTGTCTACATGTTCAGCTTCCATCTAGAGCCCAGCTCCACAGAGAATGTGAGGGACTCATCGGTCTGTCATGTGATCCCCAGACATTCTCCCTTTGAAATAAATATGCACTACACTGCAGCATGGTTTGCATATTTCTTTCTCATAGGCAGCATTGACAAACAAAAGTACTAGCTCAAGCACTTGTTATCGTTTAGTTCAATACCATATAACTGCTTTTAAAATGTTAGTTAAACAAATCATTATAGTTTTAGAGTGCAACAATATGAGATTACATTTGATTTAAAGGTGAATGCGTTTTATTTTTCTTTTGATCTATAGTTTTTGTGATTAGTGATTGCAGGGATTATTCATGCCAGATGAAAGCGTATCATTTCTGAAATACACAGCTTTGGAATTAACAGGCTACTGTTTTACCATGCAACTCCAGCTCCTGATCCAGGCCAGGGTTCTTGTCCCAACCAAGGGGCCAAGTCCAGGGTTCATTTTTGAAGTTCACTTCCTTGTTGACAGACTTTGCTCAGACTTTGCTCTCTAGTGCGTCTTTTTTGTCTGTTTCCCCACGTGGTGATTATTGTGACATTTGGACAATATTTAAATAATTGTTAGACCATTCTGGGACATTTCGCATAACTGCCATGTCACTGTGTACCACTGGGTGGTGGTGGGTTGGAATCTCATGACCTTGACATTCTGACCCATCATTCTCCCCTTAACTGTGAGAAGATGATGAATACACACACCCATTTCATACTGCTAACATTGCCATTCCTGCTGAATTTGTAAGGCATGTCCTATTTGACCTTCTCTCCAGTTTTTTTTTTTGGTGTCATTTTTACTATTTTTTTTTATTTTCTAACAAAATAATTAGTCAGCAACAAGCAAATTTACCATACCTACCTCAACCTAATGTCACAAGCCAATGCTTATTTGCTATAGTAACTAGCTCAATATGGAAATAGAATTAGAAACTTCAGCTCCCAAACCATTTGGCTAGTTAGCTAACATTAACCGGCAAATACAAAACCTGTGAAACTTGCACCTCACCGTCTAACTGCATTTTGTCTAGATTGAAAGTGAATTGAACTATTGCATGCTCCTCCTCCTCCTCACTGATCTTCCCACATACACCAGCATCTGTATAGCTATTAGGGGTGCGAATAATTGCGACACAAATCTTGCTAAAAAAATCCTTTTCACTCAACAATTGTGTTTTCATTTTTTGAGCATAAAATATAACTCATTACTAGTAATGTATGATTCAGTAACTTTGAAAAGTTGCATTTGCATAATTACCATGATTTCTAAAATGTGGAATCTACGTAATTTTTTTTTTAATCTCAAAAAAATTAGTGTAAGAATAGGTATACTTAATTAGTCTAAGAATATAAAAATTATACATTTAAAATGTCACTTTGTAAAATTACTGGTAGCAATATTTATAATAAATAGTATTTATATAATAAAGTTTGTTAGGGTTTATGGTTGTGCTTCAGTATAGGAATACTGTAAGCATTGCGTTTGAAGCAAGTGTATGGTTATTTTTAGGAGGAAGGGAAAGGGAAAGCCCTAGGAGTCATTTTAAATATGTGGTTGTTGTGTTAAGATGGTTGAAAAATGGTAGGAAATATGTTTGAAGTCACTATGAAAAAAATTATTTGTCATGATAAATGCACATAATAGTGTGCATAGTGTGGTCCATACATGTGTAGTCCATAAATATGTCCCAATAGTGGAACAATTTCGGTCCCATAAATCAAGGCATAACCTTGGTGTTAACCTTTTCCCTAGCTCCTAAACATGACCCTAATCTTGGCGGAACCGTAACGCTTACCGTATTCCTAACACTAACCATAATCTGCACCTAATCCTGAGGCTAAATCCTATTTCTAACCCTAGGAGTCATCACATTACATTACATTACATTACATTATAGGCATTTAGCAGACGCTCTTATCCAGAGCGACGTACAACAAGTGCATAGGTTCATGATGTAGAGGTGCAAAAGAAACACTAGAGTGAAGTAAGGATCGTAGTGCCAGAAGTGACCACATCGATCAGGACTCCAACCCTGTAGAGTAAGCTTGTTCAGCAAGCAAGAATCCTACCAAGTACAAACTAGCACTGGAATCACATCTAATCACACCTAATCAGACAAAAACAATCCTGCCAGATACACTAACATAATCATATTATCCTAACTAGGTACAGTGAGCTGAACTATAGGCTCGGGAGGGGTGGGGAGAGGTGCAGCCTGAAGAGATGAGTCTTCAGTCTGCGTTTGAAGGTGGTGAGATTCTCTGCTGTTCTGACCGTCACGGGGAGGTCATTCCACCAGCGAGGGGCCAGGACAGACAGCAGATGGGAGCGGGAAGTACAGACGCGAAGAGGGGGAGGTGCCAAGCGTCCAGAGGTGGCAGAACGGAGAGGTCTGGCTGGTGTGTAGGGTCTGATGATCCTCTGAATGTACCCTGGTGCTGACCCCTTAGCTGCCTAAAATCACAGACATATGATTCTTCTATTACGATGGATGGGGAAAAATCTAAACATTATAAAATCAGCAATATGAAAAATGTGTTTCACAGAAAAAATATCAAAATACATGAGCTAGAGTGTCACAACTTATTAGTAAAAATTAGGGTGTCCAACATTAAAGAGTAACCCTTGTGCTTCCCCTTTCCTTAGCTCCTAAATACAACCCTAAACTTGCTTCAACCTGAAAACTTACATTACCATATTACTAGCCCTATCCCTAATTCAAATGCTAAACCCTATTTCTCCCCTGAGAAGTCATCTCAAATATGTGATTTTTCTATTAAGATGGAAGGCAAACAAGCTAAGGGTGTTTTCACACTTGATTTGTTTAAGCATCTCAGCATTTTTGTACAATGTGAACACACCAAACAAACTCAGACCACTGTGAAATGAACCAAACTCAGACCACCTTAGGAGTCCACTTTATTTAGGCATTGTGAACACAAATCAGCCCCAGTCCGCTTTGCGTTTTGTTGTGCACTTTTATACCTCGAGACTTGCCATACATTGATTTTGCGCAGTTACAGACTTCTGAGAATACCCGACTAAAAGGAAATAGCAGAATGGCTGCTGGTGGTGTTTGGGGGATTGCATCATATTCATCAAAATGTAGCACAACCAGACAATAAACGCATCTGCTGAAGCCACCTTGAAGAAAATTACCCATTATCATAATGATTTTTGTTAATGATACTGATTGCATCTTCACTGTCATAAAAGCTGATCCGTTTCGTACACCAGCAAATGCCCCAAAAAATACGCACAACAAAGATAAATTCCAAAGAGCACCGTTGATTTAACACCATTGCTCTGATGGCAAGGATTTCATTTCATCAGGCTATTACCTGTAACCCATTCTCTCTTCCCCCCCCCCCCCCCCCCACTAGAGGAAGCTTGACTAGATCATACAAAAGGAAATGCTGTTTCAGTGATTAAGCAGCAAAGCCAAGAAATGCAGGTCTGAGCAGCATCCTTTATATAAAACAATGTGTGCACGTTGTGCCGATTCACTCGATTAATTGCAAAATACAAATGACCCAACAGAGAAGCAAATCATGTTTGGTAATGCTCTTGGATGCTACAGACGTGAAAGAGGGCATGATGTTGTGGATTCAGGGTAGTTTCTTTACGGGCCGCGAAGCTTGCATGAGAGTACTATTTAGCATAATATACCGCAACTCTAGGGAGGTAGCAGGCCCATAGGGAAAGAGGTTTTTCTTAATATTATTGTTATATTATTATTATTATTATTATTATTGTTATTATTATTATTATTAAATGCATGTATGATGATCCATAAACAAGTGATAATTCATAAATGTGTTTTATTATCCACAAACATGCATCTTTCAATTGTCTTGTAAAATGAAATGAATTTGACATTTCAATTAATGAGCAATACATATATATTTGCGAATACATATTTTCCCTTTTGCACAAATACCTCATGCTTTATATATGAAAACCAAAACTAAATTTCCAGTTACTGTGTGTATTTTTTGCAGTAAGACATTCTCAAATGTAAAATTGGCTTGTGGAGTGTTGAATTTGCATTTGTTGAACAAGTGACACACGTGATGTAAGTTTGTAATTTTTCTTTTTTTCTTTTATCGATTTTGAGACTTTCCTTTCGCTGTTCCTGCACCACGATCCACACACAAATCGCTATCAATCCACACACCAAGAGGCCATTTCCATGTTAGTAAACTTTGATGATGTTTTCTGTGGGCGGAGCCAAACTAGTGGCAGAAAGAGCAGTCTCTTGATAGTTTGTCTAATGTAGTGGTGGTAGAAAAAATAAAGATCTGAGCATGAAACTTTCATCATTAGCTTGCTAACTCGATCGCAAAGTGCAGCACTGGCAGTGAGCAGAGAGGTTTGAAAGCGCTCCATTAGTGATGTCTGCATGAGATTGGTTGAGTATGAAAACAAGTAGTGATGTGTGTATGTGATTGGTTGAATATGAGAACATGGTTGAATATGAGAACATGAAGTGATGTGTGTGACTGGTGGACTACATGTAGTGATGAGCATATGTGATTGATTCAGTATGAGAACGTGGTTGCTGAGGCTGACAAACGGTCGGCTGCAGCAAGAGTTTCCTGACCAAACTGGTTGCTTGATGGAAGAGAGGTACATCCTTTAGTGGAGGGGTCATATTTTTAGCTAATTATAGTTTTGAAAGGTAATGCATTATGCAGGGAGCAGATGGTAAAAGATATGATTATATATAAAGACACAGTACGGGCTGAAGGAACTGTGTGATTTAGGTGAGTAATTCTCAGCTGGTACAGTATAGTATTACGATCCACACATAAATAGCTACTGATCCACATACCAATAGACAATTTTCATGTTAGTAAACTTTGATGATGTTTTGGCGTGTTTTGGATGTTTGGCGGAGCCAAACTGGCAGACATTGTACACATTTTGTGTATGTGTCCTGCAAGCAATTGGCTACCTTCAAGACAAGATGTTGTTATTGGCTGATGTAGATAAATGTCCAATGGGAGGAATTATTGATTGTGGTACAGGGGGAATTTATGATGATGTAATTGACAGGAAAAAGAAGTAAAAAATGCAAAATCACCCAACTTCCCACATTATTGTATGGATGCAGGAAGTTGTTTGTGAATTCTGTGTGTTTACATGAGGTCAGAAGGTGCAGAAGTTAATGTTCTTAAGGGCTAAGGGTCTGTGGACATTGTGGTTAGATCTGTACCTTAAAAAGTTTCAAAGTCTTGGTGCTGTATAGGTAGGGGGCATGCCAACTCACCAAGCCGTAACTTGGCGGGATGGTATACATACCACACCAATCATGAGAATATTTACATCTGGCACTTGAATAATGTAATCCCATCTAGCTATGGTACTGGTACAAATATCACTGCAAGATCTCCTTGGATGTTTAACAGTTTCATCATAATGATTTTATCCCGCTTGCATTGTTGTCCCTGCCCTCCCCCTGTCTGAATGCCTGATTTTTAAATGGAAAAACAAGTAACCACATTTTACCTGGCTAATTGTATGAAAGTTTAATGCTCTGTACATTAAAGGTCATACTTCATTCTGGTACTAGATCTGACATTCGCCGCACCAACCTCTAGTTTCATACAAGATGCAAACAGATCTCTTGCAAACAGACCTCTTGCTGCATTGTCAGATTGCATCTGTATTGTCCTTACTACTGAGCACTGTGAGCATGTCCCTTCAAACTGACTGTTTTAAAAACCACTGCAGTGCTAGCCTGGAATCAGCCTGCCCACTAAAGGAACACTGACAGCAGGTCTTGTCTTATGACACTGCCTTGTAGCATCAACCCATATCACAGATCTGTCTTTTTCACTGATCCCTTAAATTAACCTTTCACAGGTTACCTTTGCATCCTAATCTGAAATACTGTACCAGGAGGTGAGAATTACTAACTTAAATGACCCAGTTTCTTCAGCCCTTACTGTATGTCTTTATATATAAGCATATCCTTTACCATCTTCTGCCTGCATAACGCATTACGTTTCAAAACTATAATTAGCTAAAATATGATCCCTCCACCCCAGGATGTCCCCCCTCTGCCATCAAGCAAAAACATTTTGTAAGCCCACAAATTGAGAAAAGGTGGAAGTTTCCTAGATTTAATTTAGTTTTTTTTCACACAATTTTGTACTAATCATGCATAAAAACATAATCATTACTCTCCTGTCTTTTTCTGATGCAGAAATACTTGAGCAAATCCCAGTCTCTTACCTAAATATGACATACTGAGATGCATTAAAAACATTGAGAATGTATCCATCCAGACTCAGGTGGAGAGGAGTCCTGCATTAATGAGAGAAGAAAATGTAAGAACATGGAGTATACAAAGTAAGAAGGAGCATGGCTTGAGAACTGAGACATCAAGTCATGCCATGCAACAGAGCAAAACAGTATCTAACTCAGAAAGGGGCATGGCACAAAATTAAATGAAAAGGGAAAAATAGATTAAAAGCCTCAGCCTGCCAGGAGCCATTGGGTTCAAGTCAACGGGAGCAAAAGTATTTTAAAACCAAGAACTGAAAAAAATGTGCTCAATATTTTTCATTAACTGCTCAAATTGGAGGAAGCAGTATTCCGTATCTGTCTTCATTAAAGTGTGGACAAGGGGCCTCTTACCTGGAAATTAGCTTGTGGCGTTCTGGGTGAAATAGAGTGGGTTGTGCTTGAGTCTGAAGCAAATAGCAACATTTGAATGAGTAAGAACTACGCAGTGTGTAGATGAACAGCCACTGTGCTTAGGGCTGTAACCAGACCGGTTTTTCAGGTCATCATAATGGCAGGCCACATGATGAACATGGTTATCTGGCATTACTATCAAAATTTCAGAAGTTTTAAGAATTTTGACATGTACATCAAGGAGTTATTTTATATTTAATATTAAATCGATTTTTGGTTGTACAAACATGATGACAAAACACAACTATTAATGGGATAAACAAAAATGTATTATTTTTCAGGAATAAAATGCAGGAAAAGGTGGAAAATGAGTGCCACTTCAGTACAGGTATATTGATTGTGACAGTCAATTCAGGTTCCAGCTGAGATGTACAAATCCTGCATATATTTATCGTCCTACGTCTACAATCTGGTGGGAAACAATGGCTCAAATGCCTACAGAACAGTAACAACACTGTCAGAACAGTAACAAACGGATCAATTTTCAGGTAAATGAAACAGAACATTGATCAAATAGAAGCTAAACATTTGGTCAGCCTATGGGGTATGTCATCTAATGCAATCAACGCCTGTAGGAGATTTAATAAGCTTCCTCATTACAGAATACAGTAGTATACCAACTAACAACTTAACTATGCAAACTGTATTTTCCCACACTGCTGCTTTCATATTAGCCTTATACTGTTAGATAGTTCACTTTACTAATGCACGAACAAAGAGAGAGGTGCTGATCTGACCCATTCTGTAATTATCTAGCAAACAACTGCAAGGTAGGCTATTACAGCTTGCACAAGTGGTTTGCTAGCTAGTTCATACATTCCACGTTTTAAGCTAGTAAGCTAGCCTGGGGTTAAAAATATAACAGGAAAACTAAAGTCTGTAAGAAGAGACTTTACAATTGTTTTTGTAGTTTCACACAGAAAATAACTATTTTATTTTACGAATGGTAGAGAAATTAGCCACTCAGAAATCATTGCCATTGCCCTGGCTCCCATCATTTCAACAGCAATGTGTGTGCTTGTGATCATACTGTATGAACATTCGGTTCATGGAGAACATATGCCGACAGATGAGCATGGCTAATTTTATGCTCTAAACAAAACTCATATTTATATTATGAGTTAACCTTAATTAACCTTAGATCTAGCATTCAAAGGATACATACTGTATTCTACTGGTCATTAGCTACCAGCAACCATTACTTGTTTTCTCATTTTGGCTACTTTAAGCAGTGTGCTGAAAACTTAAGAAAAAACTCAGTAACAACTACTGAGATCATGTCCTTGATGTTTTCTGTCGTAGCTAAGGCTATGACTATGGCAATATAGAGGCAAGTGACAAATTAAAGAAGCCACCAGAACAGCTTCAATGTGCCTTGGCAAAGATGGTAAAAGTCCCTGGAACTCTGCTGGAGGGAAGGAACACCATTCCTCCAAAAGATATTCTCTCATTTGATGTTCTGATGATGGTGATGGAGAACACGTTGGTCCAAAATCTCAATTGGGTTGAGATCTGGTGACTGCGAAGACCATAGCATGTGATTCACATTATTTTCATACTCATCAAACCATTCAGTGACCACTTGTCCCCTGTGGATGGGGCCATTGTCATCCTGGAAGAGACCACTCCCATCAGGATAGAAATGTTTCATCATAGGATCAAGGTGAGCACTCAGAATAACTATGTATTGCATTTTAACAAGATATTGTGTTCACTTATTTGTATAGTATGACAGTTGTATTTGTCTGTTTGTATTCTTGTGTTATTGTTGTAACAATGTTTATGCTGCTTTCTTGGCCAGGTCACTCTTGAAAAAGAGATTTTAATCTCAATGAGACTTTTACCTGGTTAAATAAAGGATATATATATATATATAGTATTGATTTGCAGTGACCCTTCCCTCTAAGGGGACTAGTGGACCAAAATTATGCCTGGAAATTGCCACGGAACTCCACACTGTAGGGATTAAGCATTTAGGCCTGTACCATTCTTTTGGTGTACACCACACATGCACTCACTCACTTGAGAAGAATATGGTGAAGGATGACTCATTTGACCATATCACTTTTTTCCACATCTCTGTAGACCACAGCCTATGGTTTTTGTACCACTGAACCCTCGAATGTGCATTCATCTTTGTAATGAGGGGTTTATTACAACTTCTGTTTTTACTTACATTTCACACTAATGCACACTAATCCTACTGAAACACTAACCAGTCAAGCAGTCTTTGTGACTGAAGCTCCTGCCATCCGTGCCCCAGTAATGAGCCCTCTTTAAAAGTCACTTTGATCTTTTCTTCTTGCCATCTTTCCAAAATCAAGGTCAACTGCACCTGCTCAGCATTATTGCACATGCCAAAGAGCATGATAGGATGTTAATAGTTTAATTGTATTAATTGTATGCGGTACATCTGTAGAGAAGAATCTGCATTTGTTATGTTTTTCCACTAATTTATTCAGGTTTTTACTTTAATGTGTCACATGTCTGAATGTCACAGGTAAAGACACAAATATGTAAATAATTTCATCCATCAAGAATGCAAATTATGACCAAAACTAGATGATAGTGCAGACTGAAGTCAGTAGCCTATCATTGTCAAAAAAGCATTAACACTATAATAAACACCAGTTTTTATCTGCCCTTCTCAAGGTCTCATGTCTAAGCAGCCGTATATGTAGCTTGACTACACCCCCCCCCCCCCCCCCGCCCCCACCCCCCATCTCAAGTTGCAGAAACCAAAATAGCCTCATGTTCAGTATTCCTTCTCCTTCCTGTATTACTGTGAACTTTCTCAGAGAGTTGCAATCAAAATTACGATCAGTTTTATCACTAATAATTATGCGATGAAAAGATATTGGCCTAAATTCAATATTTTATCATTATCTTTCAATACTAACTTAGTTTTCCCATCATCACCAACACAGTTTGGAATGAAAAAATTGTTTGTACTTAACTAACATGTACTTTATTTCAAAGTCAGATTTAACTCTTGAACCCTGTTACTCTTGCCTGGGAGTGTGCTATACAGTCTGGCCACTTGGTAGTACTAATAATTCATTTAATTACCTGGGGGAGAAAGAAAACCAGGGATGGATTTCAATTTTAGGTCCAGATTTGAGTATCCATGCTCTAGAACATTGAGTAATCACAGCTATGTCCCTGGAATTTACTACTGCATATGCAGACATATCACTTCTTTAATTAGGGCTATGCAATGCACCAACTGCACCAATGGACAGAAAACATTAACTAAGGAAAACAACCCATACATATTCATGGATTCACCTCACGGGATACTAGTGCAGTAAACTTGCACTGACCACATTTAGAACATAATAAACTCCTCAAAAAAAGTTTGGAAATTTGTGTTTGGTCGATCATATCTCTGTTGTTACTGTATTATTAGCATTGTATCTTATATCATTGGAAAGCCTGTTCATTTCCCTTTACAATGGTGTCCCATTTGTAAGGATCATGCATTTGTGGGATGAGCAGCACAGCTGATTATATGGGTGGGGTCCCAAGTGAAATGTGGCAAATTTCCCTACCAATGTCAAACAGTGTATTCTCCTGTTGGTATTGACTCTATTGTTTTGAGGTGTTTGGGGGATTGGATGATTGAACTGTCTATCAGTAACAAGGAACAAACAAGACATATTGGTAATTTTATGCTTTATTCATTGAACAAACAGTCAGGAGCCTCAGTAGCGGGTGGAAAAACCATATGCAGCCACAACAGCCTGGCACCTCCGCCTCATGCTGGTCACCAGCCTGGTCACGCGTTGCTGTGGGATGGAATTACATTGCTCAAACAGGATTCGTCACAGGTCAGCCAACGTGGTTGAATGGAATGGCCTGCCAACAGCCCAGACCTCAACCCAATTGAACACTTGTGGGATCAGCTCGGGCGTACTGTACGTGCTAGAGTGACCAACGCAACCACGTTGGCTGACCTGTGACGAATCCTGGTTGAGGAATGGAATGCCATCCCACAGCAACGCATGACCAGGCTGGTGATATATGTTGATATGCAGCTCCAGCCCTTAAAAAATATAGTGAAAATATTGAATTAACATATTTATTCACAAATGTTTTGGTATCAGTTCAACTAAAATCTATATTTTCTTTAATGCTGATTGTGCTACCATTCAATTTAACTTGTCTGAGTCCAACAAGAATGAAATGTTAGCATTCTTCACAAGTGATTATGATTTTAGGACTTTGTGAGGATTGTGGAGCGTAAAATTCACTGCAGCTTTGTGCAAATAGCACAGGGCTTTTCTATTTGGCAGCTCATCCTCTGGTCTGGTCTCTGTGATTACTGATAAGTCCCATTTTAAAATGTGGCCTTCTGAAATCACTTCATCATAACTTGTCACCATCTCTTCAGCCTGCAGTGTGTAGCTTTTCACACTGGAGGCCGATGAGCACTTTCCTACTATCCAGTCCAAGTGTAAATCCGTTAAGTCTGCAAGCATGCCAGATAAATCTTATGAGCTGGGATATAGTTGCATGGTTGCAGTGCAGCATAATGTGGGTGCAGTGTAGTATAATGGTTGGGTAACACAGCATATAGATCTTCTAAAGATTGTAGGTTTGATTCCATGGTGGAGCACTGCCATTTAACAAGGTAGATAAAGCAATAATCTTGAAGATTTTCATTAAAATAAATGTCTGTTAAGTCACTATCTATTGCCGAATTAGGTAACACAATGGTGATTGAGCCTATTATTATATTAATTTATATTATTATTATTATTATTATTATTATTATTATTATTTATGATTAAGAACTGGGTGTCTGTGGCGACATTCCCAGGAAAAAAATCACAAGCGGCGCATAGTTAGTGATGCGTTTTTCATCACCCATCAGTGGTTGGTCTGCTAGAGAGGGTAGGCAGAGCTAACGCAACAGGCTCGCTCTTGAACTCACTTGTGTGTGAGCGGCATACTGTTTTTTTACAGTAACAGAGAAGGGGGGGGGGGGGGGGGTTATGGAACCCTAAAAAGTTGTAACATGAGAGGTCATATTATTTGTTGATGTAGATTTCGTATTACATTTGATGATAATGTAACGTTACTAAATTACATAGCTATTTGCACAGCTAACGCTAGCTACCAGACCATGTCAAGAAAGGCAACATTAGTTTAGACAACGTTGCGCACAGTAGGCTATCCATCTCTCATATCAGGTAACGTTGCGTTAGCTAGCTAGCTAATGTAATTAACACAATCTAATGTCAGCTAACAATTAGAAAAAACACTAGCTAACGCTACCGCCCGGTTCCGACCTCGCGAACAGTCACTCGAATGCAATGCTACCTTGTTGCAATGTGCTAACTAAAGGCCAGTTCAGATCAATGATTCGCAACGAGACTGGATGCAACTTGCAAAATTCCAAGAAGTCGGATTGTAAACGTTCTAAAACTGCATTGGCGATTTGACAAGGTGGGTCTCTTGGGACCCCAGGCAACGGCTTCAGACGCTCTGCAACTAATCAGTTCACACCGCTGCAATTTTCTCTGCAAAATTCTAAAACCGTTTTGTCTCGTTGCGAATCATTGATCTGAACTGGCCTTAACGTTACCGTTATTTACATTGCCATAAAGTTCATCAATATATTATAATGATCGGAATAAAGCCGGGGTATAGGTGGAGCCAGAGCCAGGTCTGATTTCTGTGTAAAGATGTCAAGCCAGAGAAAACTAAATAAAAGAATACGGCAGTATGGATTAGCGTTGTTATTATTTTATTACGCTTCCTCATATGTTCCTTCAGCCTTGATGCCGTTTTTTTGATGAAATCTCCTTTGTTTTATTCTTCTTGTTCTGATTGCTAATTTAACACCCAGCTCAGCTTTATCCTCGAACAGTTTAGCTAGCAAAACCAGAAACACCAGGGGTAACATTTTGCAAGGCAGTTGTTTAAAAAATATCACACAACAATCATTCACGAAAAAGACTGTTTATTGTGCACGAGATGCATAGTTGCACGAGCCACAGCAAATCCCACAAATTCTTCTCTGCAGTGTAAAGATGTTCATACCGGGCAAAAGGTGGATAAAGAACTTTTGTGGAAATTGATCATCACTAATTCTACCCCAGGTCTGCTACAGCATTTTAACCTGGCTCAGCGGTGTAAAGACAGCTTAAGTTAGCCTAATGTTAGACAATGAATGAGCATGTACATAACGTTACTTTTATAGTAACCATTTTTTATTCAGTAAATAGTAAGTGTTATGTCACACCAACATCCCCACATCTAACCTCAGAAATTGATGCTGTAATGCTGGACAAGGGTGTCAGGGTTGGTGTTAATATAAAGTTAAAAAACGTGGCCTTTTAGTGTTAATGGACTGGGCTCCAATGTATATTAAGGACTCTGGACAAAGTATTACAAACTGAAGACTAGAAACCAGATCACTTTGGACAGAAGTAAAACAATGACTGTGATCTGTAGGTGAAAAAGTTCACCTATCACATGCATTAGTAGTGCCTGGAAACAGTTTACTGAGTCTGGCTTTGGTAGTGTGTAGTGGGTGGCAGTGTAATATGATGGGTAAGGAGTTGGTCTTGTAACCTAACGGTCGCAGGTTCAAGACCCCGCTAAGACGTTGACGTTGTACCCTTGAGCAAGGTACTTAACCTGCATCGCTTCAGTACTTATCCAGCTGTATAAATGGATGCAATGTAAATGCTGTGTAAAAAAAGTGTACGTTGCTCTGGATAAGAGCGCCTGCTAAATGTCTGTCATGTAAAAAAGTATATCTCAAGACCTTAAACTAAATCAAAGTTAGTCAAGCACATGAAGAGCTTCTTCCCAAAATTATTCTGTATGGTCAGGTGCAATTTTCCCTTCCCAGCTACACTTGAGCCGCGTTTCCACCGCAGGAACTATACCCCGGAACTAGGAACCTTTTGAGGAACTCGGTGCGTTTCCACCGCAGGAACTAGGGTCTAAATTTAGTTCTGGGGGCTTTGTTTTACCCCCCAAAACGTTCCTGCTCGGGGGGTAGTACTTTCCGAAAGTACAGGAACCTTTTGGGTGGAGCTTGCAGCGCTGAACATTTCTGATTGGTCGAGTATTCGTAGCATTTGTGTTGTATTTATTTTCCGCCATTACCCGCCTTGTTTGAAAATATGCAGCGGCAAACCAATTTATTTTCATAATAACTTCAAATCAAACTTGTATGTTATGCGGCGCAGTAGCCTACTTTTGGTTATAGCCTGTCAACGTCTTGGAATTATAACGTGTGCTCTTCTGTTCTTTTCTTGCTTTAGTATTCGTTTTATAAAATGCTAAGCATTCGTGCTGGGACAGCATATTACGTAGGCTACCAAAACATTCAAACGGATTAATTCGGTTGCTGAATATTTTCTTCCGGATTTTCTTTGTTAGCCCGTTGTAACTGACTCAAAACGTTTGATACAGTTATGTGAGGTATGCGGTAGTTCTGCATAATTAACATTGGTGATACAGTACAAGCAAACTGGAAATCACCTTCCGCACTTTTTATCCGGGTAAAATAACAGGTTAATTCTAGTAATCTTCCCTTTAGCTTTTTCAGACTGCCGTAATTTTACTCAATTTTACTGCCATTTTTCAATTCCACGAAAAGACCAGGAAGACTATGGACTCATTTATGGTGCATGGTTCGCATCTGGAGGGCACACTTCGCTGCTCGGCTAGCAGTAACTTCGAAGGAAAGCAAACGGTGGCTGTACCACTACTAATTTACATTTTCACGCAAGTCCGAGTTTTCGTTCTATTCTTGTCATTTTGCGATTAGCCTATATGGAATTGACGACGAGAAAGTAATAAAACAGCAAATTGTTTACAACGTGTGCATGTTTTCTGCTGTTAATGAATGTGTTTGAGAGGATATATGAAAATCAATAAATACAAAAGTAACCATATATAGTCATTGTTGGTAACCCATTGTATATAAGTGGAATAAACCCCTCCGGGCTGTCCCGGTTATTAGAAAATAATGTAGGCTACTTCGGTGGTAGTATGGGGTTACAGAAGAAATCATATGACAGATGGACCGACGACAACGTCAGTGGGCTAATTTGCCTAATCTTCGCGGTACTTTAGACCCCGGTGGAAACGCAGACAACCATTGGCTGAAGGAACCTTTTAGTTCCTGGTAAAGTAGTTCCTGGGACTGAAAGTTCCGGGTAATTTTGGTGGAAACGCGGCTTTGGTCACAGAAAGTTAAGAAGTCCCAGAGGATGGTATGAAATCAAATTAATAATCTACCACTTGATTTGGGAACCAAGAGGGATTCATCTGTCAAGGAAACAGTAGACAACTGGGGGAATAAGGCAAAGTGTGTATGAGAACAATCACATACTTGAAAATATAGAAAAAGACTAGATTGTAGTCAGCTGAATTTGTCATGAAGTTCATTGAAATTTGCAAAACCAGCCATAGATTTAACAGACCTTTCTCAAATACTACTTCTAATACTATGGGCTTAAAATTTCCAAAGCCCACACCCATTGACTTCTGAGTTATATGATCCTGGATCACCTTTTTCAGAAGTCTCATGGCAATTTTTTTTGAAAAAAAAAAATATGCTAGAGTGTATTTTTATTTTTTTTGTATTATTACCTTACAGTAGAGTGTCTGTTCTCCGGTGACACAGGTTATGTCGGTGTGTGATGAGCAGTAGAATGCATTTGATGAGTCAATAGCAATCATGCCATTTTGTGTGGTGATGAGCTGTACAAGGGTAGACAGTGCAACACAATCAGCTGGCCATTTCATTAATCAAACATTGCATCAGTGGTCTTGGCTCAACATGAATGACTTTCACTATTCAACAAGTTTTTAGCAGTCTGTCAGCCTCCCCACATTATGACTATGAATCCCTTTCACTGCACCCTCCCACTTTTCCCTATTCATATGGTCTTACTAGTCTGCCACCCACCTACATTACCACAGCTGATTCCTCTCACCACTCCCTCCCTCTGCTCATCTTATCAGCCATAATGCTTCCTTATGGAATTTACATTCCCCATTGGTTTCAAATGTCTTGCGTCTCCCCCTCCCCTTCCATCCCCCTCCCTCCCTTTCTCTGTCTCTGAGAGAGAAAGTGAGAGAGAGAGCATTTAAGAAAGATAAACTGAACAAAAACCTGCAGTACTCGCAGACAGGGCGAGAGGCAGTAAGAGATTAGAGACATACACACGAAGTAACCATGCCTGAAGCTAAGGAGCCAGGTAAGGCCCATGAATGAATCAAAAGTGGGAGGCTTGTTGAAGAATGCTGCAGACTCAGCTTTTTTTTAAATAAAAAAAAAAACATTTAAATGCACCACTGATGTGATATACAGTACAGTTTGTCAAAATATTACAACATTTTGATAAATCCATGAGGCCAAAGAATGCATGAACATTGTATGATTACAGTGAGAATGTAATGAGTAATTCATGTTTAATGTTGCATTTTTACAAGTCAGGAATGCATTTAACATGTTTTACTGTACTGCAGTAAAATTGGATCTCATGGGTAGTTACTGAATTTATTGTAAATTACTTGTAAATATGCATATTCCATGTTAAATATCCATCAAGGTGCATATCTGTTATGCAAATTTGAGTGAGCTTACCAGTACATGCCGTCTTGTGGATATACAGTATAGCTTGGACTCAGTCAGTCAGTCAGTGTGGTTTTCAAGACTATAAAAGGATTATACCATGATACCTGTGAAAAGTTTGTTTGTGAAAATCATGCATTGAAAAGTGCCCTGAAAAAGAACATTTAAATACTATGGTACAGACAGATTCTCTGATTTATTTACTAGAGCATACCAAGGAGATAAAATTGTTCAATGAAGTGCTTATCAATATACAGTTGTGAGGCACATTCAAATGTAACCATATTCCAGTTACTGAAAAATGAACGGCTATTATGTTTTAGAACCAGCAATGATGAGCAACAGGAGCCATAAACAAAATTACTTAAATGTTTTATGCAAATGTAGAAAAAAATGTATAAGCAGCATTTACAGTTTTAATTTAATTAAGTATACATCGCAAATGCAATACGTTCTGAAAATACTCTGAAATTAAGTAGCTCAAAGAATGCTGTCAGTGAACTTCAGTTAATTCAAGGCAAAATATATATTTGTTGGTTATGATTTGGAAAGAAGGAGAGACCAGGGGAAAAATAGAGATGTGTCAGTGGAAGAAGATGGAAAGGGGAACAGGTGGTAATGACAGCTGCGTGTCGAAACGATAAAGGTCTGGGACATGGATGATGAGCATGGACACAGATTTTTTTTGTTGCCAGATGATACTCTGTTCAGATCATTGACGCTGCTATTCTTAAATTCTGAAAGCTGTTAAATGGCTCTTTTTACTGAGTTGTAAGGTGAAAAATGTCCAACAACATAGTGATGTAGGCCTATCCCCCTGATGTAAGACCCCCACAGATTATGCCATTAATCTGTAGAATGCAAAGTGGCAGGCTTACTGCCCCTTAATAATTTGAAGGACTGTGCAATTTACACTGATGGTGCAGGTGAGTTGCTGTGTGGAGATGCTGAGGTAATCGGCAAAACAGCTGAAACCCTCCTGCTCTGGACAATGCAATGGCACAGCTATGGCTATTAAACGTGGACTTTTGAGACTTCCAGCCAAAGTCAGTGCTGGTGCAATCTGGAGTTGTTCTGGGCCATACTGTGTAGCCCATTAAAATATTTTTGGGCCAAAAAATAAGTATATAACAGATATATGGTTATATCATCTGGTGAGCCATGGCCCTATTTTGATTACAAAGAACTTAAGAATGAAACATTTTAAATCAGAGCATTAACAGCATTAAAATGGCCAGGTGAGGTTGTTTTGGAAGGTTATTCAAGCTTTTGTGTGCGTTGTAAATAAAATGATTCCCCAAAGTCTGTGCAATTTTTAAAAAGCCTGAACAAATTGCATGAAGGCAGCAGATAACTACTTGTATTCCAGTTTATTAGAAAGCTCAATTAAGAAGGATTTTTCCTGTGATGGCTTTATAAATGAGGAGACACAAGTGAATGGGCCTATTAAAACTAATCCTTTCATAGAGAGGACAGTGGTGGGTCACTGATTTGCATTGCAGTGATACACTCTGGCCCAATGTCTGTAATGAAGTGAAAGTACCACGCATGTACTGTGTGTCGCCATAATCAACAGATGTACTGTAGGTAAATCAAACTTTCTTTTGGCATCAAAAGAAAAACAAGGTTTATTTCTGAAGTTATTTCCCAAGTACAGATTTACTTTCAGTTTCTTAGTCAAAATTAAGTGTTTCATCAATGCAGAAACTTAAATACTGAACGACACTCATTCAGTACATTCACCACTGAACGTGACAGTTTGTATCTCATCTGGTATTGGAGCATGGGACCAAGTAAATAATATTCATTTAGTTTGTTAAGCATTAAGGACCAGGTTCAGCTCTCTAAGAGCAACTAGAATAGACTGAGATGCAAATTTCAGTTCTTGTAAGGCTTGGACTAGTGAGGGGGAACCAAAATAATAGTATCCTCTGAATTAATGCATTAATTCTCAACTTATGCATTGCTTGGTTTATATTGTTCATATAAATGGTGAAAAGGAGTGGATCCAGTACTGATCCTTGAGGAACACCTCAAGTAACCTTCATGTATGAAGACTTACAGCCAAGTGCAAAAGTGCAGTACATTCTATCATAAAGATGGTTACAAAGCAATTGGTACTGCTGGACTAAAACAAAAACCTGCACCTAACCTAATCCTAAACCTAATCTGGCCCTTTTCGCATAAGATTGGACACCCCGGCTCAACTGCAATGGTTAATGGAATGATGAGATATTCTCAGTATTTTCTCCATAATTAAACATATTGCATGTGGCAGCCATGTTAAAATAACATAAGTTATAGTGTACACAGTAATAGTGTTTTGACCAGTACACATTGAAGCATTGTTTTCTTTTGGTGGCCATGTTAATGGTAAATGGACTGCATTTATATAGCGCTTTTATCCAAAGCGCTTTACAATTGATGCCTCTCATTCGCCAGAGCAGTTAAGGGTTAGGGGTTAGGTGTCTTGCTCAAGGACACTTCGACATGCCCAGGTTTGAACCGGCAACCCTCCGACTGCCAGACAATCGGTCTTACCTCCTGAGCTATGTCGCCCCTATTGTTATTGTTATTACAATGAAACAAATCTTGCATCCCACGACACATGCACCAATTTTTGTGTGTGCACAATACATGGTTAATTAGGAGATGCTACTTAGCTAAATGAAAATTTTTCAAAATGACATTTTATAAATGAGTTATGGACATTGGGGACACTGGTGCAATGTTTAATTAATGACTGAGCACCTTGGAAACCTTATAATCATTTTTTTTTTAAATTTATTAACTAACTAGTGGCATGCAGTTCCCAGATGTAAGTGTGTTTAAAATATGACTGGATTCTTCTCCTGGTGGGTCATCCCATCGTATTTAACAGTCGCTGTGACCTGATGTAAATCACCATGTGAAATCTGAGAAAGACAGAAAACAGAATGAGAGGTAGAAGGAGAGTGTGAGGAGCAGAGAAGGGCCTAGAAATGTATGATTATTCCAACTTGGGCATGACCTTGTAGCTCCCTGTCTCCTGGAACTAAATTCCTTTTTTATACTTTTCTTTCTTCTCCTTCTATTCTGGTGTATCATAACCAGCTGGCTATGTAGGTGTAAGGAGGTTTCTAGCAACCCCATCATTCTCTGTAGTATTGAGACCCTGTCCATATGCAGTTTCAACTGCAAAATTACATCAAGTTCTGAGTTGAACCTGCAGCTTAATGACAAACCACTTCCCCACAGCCCATTATCTTTTTGTCTTCATTTTATCGTTCTTACTTTTTTCGCTAATTTACTGTCACTTTGACTCCCCAAGTCTTCTCACTCCTCAGTCTCATGCAAAGGCGTTGCATTACATCACATATATAACATTACCCTTCTCCTCTCTCCACTTACCTCGCCCAGCCCAAACCTAACCTTTACCCGACAGCTCATGTTCTCTGTGATTTACTGCCTCTGACTAAATTGGTTTCTTGAGACACTATTTAGAAAATGTTTTCCATAAACAGTAGTGTTGCTCCAATGCTACCCATTGGCACTGGTATCAGACTAATACACACCTTAAGTACTTTAACTAGGGATTAGAAAATGAATGTCATTTTACAGTTCTGAAAAAAGTTGTTGTATAATGGTATTCACAATACTCCTTGGCATAAGCAAAGTTTTGAATTGCACACAGGATACAATGTTCTGAAGTACAAAATGTTTACCTGGCTAGCTAAATCTAAAATTTCATTTGGATTCTAAAACTGCCAACATTGAAATTAATGGTTAAAATTAGATGCCATGGTCAGTGGATATCAGTTATAAATTTGTACAAATGAGTGCTGAATAAAATACGGCAGGGTATCTCTTTAATTTGGTTTCTTTTACCTTCGTACTATTGACCATCAGTATACTTGCTAGTGTAATCAAGAGAGGACTACAACTTGGCTCACTGCTAGTTGGAATATGTGAACAGATGAAGAGAACTGCAAAAATTCAAGCTGCACTCTAGTCATCTGGGATAAAAAATAATAGATGTCCTGGGCCCAGGAGTTCAAAAGTGATCTGATCAGATTTTGACTATCGGATTGGATTAAATCCTGCAAATGGGTAGTTCAAAACCAAAAAACAGGATTGGGATCACTTTGGAATCCGATCAGATCAGGTAATCGAATCCTAGTTTTAATCTGGATCAAATCTTCAAAATACATAGTTCAAAACTTTAACATAGGATTGGGATCATTTTGATCCAAAAAATCAGGATTACCTTGATCCCAGTAGAAGGGTGGATTTAGAGTGGATTACCAGAACAAAATATAGTATACAATTCATTTCAAAATACATTTCAATATAAAAAAGATAGTAGAGTTTGTAAATTAAAATAATACATTGTTTGTAGGCTCAATGGTTGCACAATTTTTATTTACTTTTTTCTGTCACATTTACAGTGGCCTCTAGCCTAGCTCTCAGGACAGTGCATTCAACCAAATAATACGTTTATCAAAATACAAGCCTGTTTTGCTTTAATGTTTACAAACAAACCTTGTATGGCTTTTAAATCGAATACAAACATGTTAGCACTTGCAAACTGCTATTCCTTGTATCAAGAACCGTCAGAGCTAAAAGATAGTTTAAGTTTTAGATGGTTTTAGTTGTTTACATTTGTAGGGCCATAAAAATTGACACTCAAAAAGTCACATAATATATAATTTGAAGGTTAGAAAATCATAATCTTTCTCAGTAATGTTCCAGTGTTTTAAAGCACTGATAATCAGGATCTGGTAATCTTTAAAAGTCTGAATCTGGATCAGGGTGATCCTATCCTGAATTGCTTTGAAATACCTGGACAAAATCTGGCTGAATTGTCTGATCCTGGATCACAAAATGTGGGATTTCAAAATCTGATCGGATCTGATTGAGATAAAAACTTTTGAACTCCTGGGCCCTGGGCATTTGTCCACCCCTGATACATGATGCAATCCTAAAATGAAACATGCCATTGTAAGAAATGATGCAATACAATTATTATACCAATACATATTAACACACTTGTTTTTATAATTAAACAAAATACAATAATGCTAAATAAATCTGATTTTCAAATGAAAACAATCAAATTTGGTTTTACATGAACTGTAACAAGAATCAAAGATAGATCTGCAGTGTTATCAAATATAAAAAATCTGTCCCTCGTCCATTTGCTTTTGTTAGCATCATTTTACAATGACCATGCTCTGTCTTGACCTGTTGCTGAAACTGTTGACCTCAGTTCTTCTCTTATTTGCCTCTTTGATGTCTGCCGTTCCTTCTCTTCATTTTAGGAACTTTCCTTCTGAACCTTCTAACCTTACCAACACCTCTTGTGTTTGATATAATATCCTTGCATATCAGATTTTATTACAATATCATATGTATAAGCATCTGTGATATATAATGTCCCCTGCTCCCCCTCTCCTGCCAACCCCATCCACAGATAACACCCTGTCTGTCCTCCTGACGTGGTGCAAGTTTATTCTCCTCATATTCATTAGACTAATGACACAAATACTGGCTTCATGTGGCAACGATGTCAAATTGTGTGCTTAATCTGGATAATCCCCATTGAACTCTCCTACCTTTCTTCCTTTATGGACTGAACGGCACCCCTGCCCTCTTCTGGCAGCTATGTTCAGCCTATTAGGTGAGAGTGATCCCGTATGCCTGCAATAATTTGCATCATCTCTATGGTGCAACAAAACAGCGGGGTGACATTATAACTTTCTTCTGCCCCTTTGTTTATAGTGTTACTTCTCCACCCGAGACTTTTCCTTTCCCTTCTGGTTGGTTTTATTCCTGTCACTGATTCCTGCATAAATTATTTCTATTCCCAGTCTCTACCTTTCCTTTCATCACTTCTAAGCTATAATCACCCCCGCCCATATGTTAAACCCCTCACTATTAACCCTTCTTGAAATTAAAATTAATCTGTCATTCAGCACCACTATGAAATAAACAGATAGTTGTTATAACATTAAGTGGTTCACTTAATACTGCCAATGTACACCAATCTCCAAGCTGTCTTGACCCTATTCCGGTATTGGACACCTGCCATCAATACTAAAGCACATGTACTGTGTTAAAAATAATAGCCTTGCATGTAAATCTCTCGGCATATTTATATTTGCACATTTAAATAATTGATCTGTGTTTGCCTCTATAACTATCTATAAAGTGGCAATCCTTAATATTTTTATATAAAAAATGCCATGTTTTATACCTGTTCAGTGGTATTTTTGTAGCAATATCATGTTTGCATTCTGTAATTGCTCCTCTACATGCTATTTTCCACTGGTGGTGTTTGGTGCAACAGTCTTGTCAAGTATTTAAATGTGATGACACACGCACAGGAATTTGGATTATCTTTTAAGAAAGACCAGCTCTCAATCACTTAATATCAAATGGAACTCAAAATTTGGTATTTGGAGTGTGAAAACTAATTTTTGTGACTGCCAGTCACCACAGATCTATCAAAACTGAAAAATAACAGATTGCCACTTTAAGTCTCTCTTTGATAGAAACTTAGTACTTTCTTAGTACTTTCAATCTGTCTGTCCTTCATATTTAAACAAGTCATGTGTGTATTTTCGCTTAAGTATGTATATAGCTACTGTTTGTGCAATGAATCTGTCTGTGGCTGTTCCTGGACAGTAAGTTTGTTGTGTGCTTGTTGGTGTACACAGCCTGGATAGTACTTTCATTAAACACATGGTGCTTGTGTATGCACATTCGTGCAACCATACACTTGTGTTTGTTGGCCGTAGAGGATGTTTGCATTACTCAGAGAGAGAGTAGTTAACATAAATTTAAATTGACACTGTGTTTAATGGGTCTCTGTAATTTAAGGACATTAACATAAGAAATGTTTTCAGCAGCTTCCTGGTTGAGGATTAATTTCACTCGTTAACACTCTGAAAAAAAGAGAAAAGGGCTGTGTTGACAAGCTAAAACGAAAATGAGGAGAGTGCAAGGAATTCTTCATATTATTAAAAATACTTTGGTATCAGTTATTTAAAAATTCAGCCACTTCACAATATTGATTAAGTCCTGCCACTTCTCTTGTGTTGGGTGTGATGGGTGTAGGGCGGCAATGTAGTATAATGGGTAAGGAAATGGTCTTGTAAACTAAAGGTCACAGGTTCAAGGACACTGCCATTGTACCCTTGAGCACTTAACCTGCCTTGCTTGAGTATATATCCATGTAAATGCTATATAAAAGTTGTGTAAGTCGCTCTGGATAAGCGCGTCTGCTAAATGCCTGTAATGTGTAAGGTACACATAGTTAAACCATACTAAACATCGTATCAGTCAGCATTTAAAAGCTCTCATTTTAAATGCTGAGTCATGTAATGTGTGAGAAGTGGAGTCATTGATCAGTGGAGTGCTGTTGGATGAAACGGGCACTATATATCAGTTCCAATACAGAAATTAAAAAGAGATATTTTGTATTTTCATTCTAAATCATTAATAATAAACTTTCTTGATGCCAGAGATTGATCTTTCAAACCATCATTGAAAGGCGGCTAGGTATCTGATATTCATTGTCATTCAGTGATGAATACGATAACTCCATGTATCTATCCATCATGGAGAACTGTGATGGTTATAACATGAGTCATAGAAGAGTCATACCATTATATGTGTTTTTGATTTAAGTTAGCATCATGCAATAATTTTGGAACCGGACAGGTTATACTGAAGATGATGGATACAATAACCCTGTGACAAATAATTCTCCCTGAGCCACAAAATCGCACTTTCTAGCTTTTGATCATAAATACATCAGCCTTTGCAGGCTGGGTGATGTATTTTCAGAATTCACCTTAACATGATTGATCAGAAACAGTGAAGGGAGAATTTGTGACGATCTGTCATTTGACTTTTCTGGGCAATCTAAAACTGTGCCCCGATTTCATCTGGGGATGCAGATGCTTGAGAGGATGTTGGATTAAGGGTAGTGGCCAAGCATGCCTGGCTCCATGTATTACATGTTCAGGCCTGATGTGTTGGCTGGTAATAGTGCAACCTGGTTGACTGCATCCATCTCACAGTAACAAACAGACAGAACATGTTGCCAGGTAACAAGCGTTGGAAAATGCAGGGAGGATCACGTCATAAAATGAGGAATAGATTTCGCTGTGCAGCTCAGCTTATGAATGTTTTTAACCGTTGCATATGGTCAACTGATGTTGTTTTAAGTGGCATTAAGATGCATTTGCTTTTAAAAAAACGTTTTTGCTTTTCTTCCAGTTTTCTGAATTGTAGTCGTTGGCATTCACTGCTGCAGCCATTGCTATCAATTCAGGAGAGCTCAGACAATATATAACTGTCACCTGCCTCAGCTGGGGTCTTTGCTGATGGATAAAAGCTAATATTAGTTCAGGCAGGGATCTACTTCGGTTAAAAAGAGCAAGTAACTGTCATCACTCTCAGTTACAATGCTCTAGAGCTAATTTTTAACATCTTCCATTGGACACAGTCAGTCTGTCTGAATTGTCTGCACTGAGTGTATTTTGAGTCTTATGAAATATGCTAAATGTGCTTGTAATTGTCTTCTTTACATCAACTTGCCTCCACTTGCATTTTGGATTTACGTAATGGTGTAGTCGCTGTTCAGAGTTTGCTGTATTCTATGTACAGCTGTGGTTCCCCCAGGGCTTGGGGAAATATGAGGGGTGAAGTTAAATGCCAAAGTTAAATGTCAAATTCACACAATTTTAAATGTGCAATAAAGGTATGTTTTACAAATTGACAAGCTCTCCAGCCTGAGCTAATGTTCTGAGGGAGTGATTTTGCATAGTCTGAAGGTGTGACAGCTCACCTCCCACCATTGTATCATTAGGTTATAATTATTTTTTGGACATTTCCCTCAGTACCTGTCTGGCATAGAGGTAGACCAGAACACATTATGTGTAAAGTTTCTAAAACACAAGTGGCATAACCTTTCCAAAGTCAATGATTAAACATTGTAGCATGAAGGAAGCAGAGTGATCCACTGTGCAAACATACTGCTGGTAAATGGTCATTATTAACATTGCAGTGGCTTAAGGAAGGTAAAATGTATGTGCGAATGCAACTTGTTAAAGACAGATAAATCAAGCACCCTGCACTTTCTTTAACTAGGGCAGATCTGTCTACATGACACAAGTGGGTGGCAAAGGCCAGGAGGGGTGTCGTATTACCCCACATGCAAGATGCCAGCCCACCACAGTCCCACTGGAGTCAGCAGTGACCTGAGGCCAGACCATTTCCTCAGCTATGCAGCCAATGCAGATTATGTCATTCCTTTCAGTCTTATACTGTATTTACTTTTTATGTGCCTGATTAATAAACACATAATAAACAGCATTACTTAAAAATATCAATTTCCCTTATTCAATTAAAATGGTTAAAATATTACATTAATAGAATTGCATTTTATCATGTTGTTTATTTTAGGAACTTTAATCAGGAAAGATTATTTATTTCATGCTCACTTGGAAAAATATTGATACATTCCAGCTATGCCTCCATGACTTGTGGTCCAAAGTTGAAATTAATTATACTGGTACATATTTGCAGGTGTGGTGTAATTATAATGTTTACATGTACTGTATATGTATTTTAGAAGGGGTCTGCTTGACATCAATATATCAAGCATATTTCAAGCATAATATAGCAAGTATGTAGGCTTGTGACCTATGAATGGCTGCAGTAATTTTATGCATTCATGGAAAACATTTAATAGAAAGATACTTATTATTATATTCATATTAAATGAATAATCAAATCACTGTGAGAAGCCTGTCTCCCTCTGCTGCTCACAGCCAGGAATTAATGAAGGAAGGATGGACACATTTTACACAAGAGATTACACAGTGACTATATTTCCTTGCCCCCAGTGTTAAACAAATACTGATTTGTATTTACCACAATTATAAACCCAATGTCACACATTCTGCGGAGAGTTTGAGTAACGTATTGGAGGCACTGTACCTACAATTGACCTTTGAATTAATAAATTATAATCCACTTGCTGAATACTCAGCAGTGCATTTTTGAGAACAACAGCAAGTTTAGAACAAAACAATTACAGTGTTTTGGGTGGTAACATTTGCATTTCATAGTTTCTTCTGTCATTTTTTTTCAGTGCAGGCCCCCCACATCCTTTATTGTCTGTGAGATTGTACATCTTCACATGTATCAGTGTCCATATCTTTCTCTGTGTTACATCATACAATGGAAGGGCTATAGTCTAGGGAGGTCATAGCCACCATGCAGAAGGATCAGCTTAAACTGAAAACACAGTTTAGATTGAGCACATAGATCACTGTTCTCTAAACCAAAACCAGTTGGGAATCCTCACATTATTGTCAGTGTGTATTGTCTTCACATTCATGAAGATAGTATGTACCAATCTAGACACTCTGGTCAATAAAACTAGAATGGCCAGAAGATATTCCTCTCCCCCGACTTCTCTGCTGCTCATACTAAGAGGAGAGCAGCTTTTAGTAAACATACAATGCTGCAATGCCTGGAAGAGTTCCATGCCACCTTATATTTAACCCAGAATCATTATTTTTTAGCTTAGTTGGATGATATCGGGATGCTAGCTGGTTGTTTGTTTGCTATGGGTTTAACAGTCACTATTCATTGATGCATTAACTAATGTAGCTGTGTATGAAGTGGTATATCATAAAAAGGTGTCATATAAAAAAATGAATATGACTCAGTCTTTCTGGTAGCTAACCTTCAACAGACATTCGACAGAGCAGCTTTTCTCTGTTCCTCATTCCCAATGTTAAATTTCAATTACTACTAATATTATTGAACACAAAGTGTTATGGTAGGAGAAATTGCATCTGAGCATGGCCCTGTACAAAGTGGAGTACCACAGGGATCAGTACTGGAGCCTCTACTCTTCCGCATTTATGAAAATGACCTTGCTACGGTGATCAGTAGTAATGTAGTTTAATTTGCCCATGATACAGTATTTGGAAATCTGGCAACTACTTTGAATTCTACTAGGATAATTGATGAACATCTGAACAGAATCTAGAAGTGGGTTGAAACATGCCGAAGTACTGCATGTGTTGGGGGGTGGGGGGATAATTTCAGACAAGAA
This sequence comes from Anguilla anguilla, assembly GCF_013347855.1. Classification (NCBI taxonomy): domain Eukaryota; kingdom Metazoa; phylum Chordata; class Actinopteri; order Anguilliformes; family Anguillidae; genus Anguilla; species Anguilla anguilla. The sequence goes on from NC_049202.1 coordinate 41,635,631, forward strand.
TATTTGATGGGAGGAGTGAAAATAGGTAGTGCTCAATGTGAGAAAGACTACTAGTAGTAGTTGTAGGAGTAATAGTAGACCAAAGTGTATCAGGGTCTAAACATTTTTAGATAGCTATAAAGAAGGCCAACGGGATGCTGGGATATATTGCAAGAAATATAGATTATCAATCAAAGGAAGTAATCTTAGCATTACATAATGCACTGGTCAGACCTCACTTGGAGTACTGTGTGCAGTCTGGGGCACCACATTAAAATATAGAAGCTCTGGAGAAAGTACAAAGAAGGGTAACAAAACTGACTACCAGCATGAAATTCAAGAGTTATGTGGCTTAGGGAATTCTGCCTAAAAAAGGAGGAAACTTAGGGGGGATTTAATAGAGGTTTTTAAAATACTTACTTGTATCAGTAAAATTAGTAATAAAACATTTTTAGGCTGAATTCTTTTGCTAGAACAGGCCACATGCTGAAATTAATCAAGATAAAAATCTAAACAAATACTAGGAAATTGTTCTTTACTCAGACAGTTATTAATGCTTGGAACAGTTTGCCCGGACATGCGGTTGAAGCAAGGAGTCTGATGGTATTCAAGGCCAGGCGTGACACAGTACTGGATATGCCTTTTACTTTGCTTTTTATTTGTTTTTTTTATTTATAGTTTGCTTTTTTATTATTTGTTGGTTTTTTATATTGCTGGTTTCTCTGAACATTTATTTAACATTACATTACATTACAGGCATTTAGCAGACGCTCTTATCCAGAGCGACTTACACAACTTTTACATAGCACTTTACATTGTATCCATTTATACAGCTGGATATATACTGAAGCAATGCAGGTTAAGTACCTTGCTCAAGGGTACAACGGCAGTGTCCTTACCCGGGAATTGAACCTGCGACCTTTCGGTTACAAGCGCAGTTCCTTACCCACTGTGCCACACTCCGTCCTGATAAAACAATAAATGAGGAGCCAAGTTGTGCTGAACGGCCTATTTTTGTCATGGCTTTTTCTTATGTTCTTATAATCGGCAATAGGAGCCAATTATTTCTGAACATGCTGACAGATGAAATCTTTAATTCCTAAAAGAAAAGGAGGATCCACTCTTTTATGTTCCAGTTCTCAGCATGTCTGCCTAAAAGCCCAATAGACGAAATTCTCTAAATAAAAAAGTCTCAGGACTTCCCAACCCAGTTCATGGAGATCTAGATTCTTTAGGTTTTCATTTCAATCCTAATTTGACACACCTGAATCTACAAATTTGCGGTGGTAGTGTGGTGGTGCAAAGGGGTCTGTGAGAATATACAAATGGGTTTGTCTTTCTGTCTAAATGTATGCTCACAGTGTATCTCTGTGTATTTTCAGGATTTTTCTTTTTTTTAAGTTTATGTATAGTATAAGGCCTATCAGAAATAAGTTCTCAAAATTAGTTCTCTAATTGTGGCTTCTGTAAAGGTTACGGATGATAAATGTTTGCTGCGTGTAGCTTATTTGCTGCCTTTTTTCTTAGTTTGTGTGCAAATATGAATGATTTATAATGAAGTGCATACGCCAGCATGTTGAAATAGTATCTACACAGAGACATCTGTGTATATAATGTGTTTGTGTGTATAGGGACATACATGTGAGATCACAAACTTGTCTGTTTAACAGGTGTGCTTCTCTTACTGAATGTTTGTAAATATACAGTAGTATGTGCGCATCTTTATCACTTCAGTGATTATTATTAATTTTCTATTTGTTATATCTTTTTGGTAGTTGACTGTGTAGTTTATGTGTGTGTGTGTGTGTGTGTGTACATTGCCAAATATTCAGAGATCAGAATGCAGACATGAGTCTCCTATGGACAGTAGCATAATCCCAGAACTCAAGATGAGATGTGATTACTGCATTTCTCTTGAAAAAAAACTGGTGTCTTGTGCAGTGATACAGTATGGCATTCCTGTGAGTGAGATTCTGTACTCTGGCGAGTGTGTGAGTGAGATTCTATTTGTGGCATACCTGCAAGCCACAGTGATTGTGATGTGTGTTATGTACGGTTGGTATGTTGTCTTTGGTTGTGATGCTTATGTTGACAGGCCTGATGCTCAGTTCACATCCAGGCACACTGGTGCCATGACTCTGTGTGAACTGTGTGGCAAAATAAGCAAGATGGTCATGCATGATGACAAAGCTCCCTGGAGTGGAGAGCTTGACTAGTTAGCCAGGTGTCAACTGTGCTGTGAGATAATAATGTTTTTCAGCAGGAGTTGTGCCTAGTACAAGAAAGCAATTGGTTTCTTCTTCCTTTATAAAGCTCACTGGTTACATGCCACAATGACAGTATAATCTTCTCTGGTCAATGTTTTAAAATTCTTTGTTTTCATCAAAGCAGTGGCAGAAGCAGCACCAGCTGATGCGGGTAAGATAAAGACATTCTGGTTGTGTGAGTGTCAGTGTGAGCATATATTGCACATGTCCGTATGCATACATATATGCCTGTTATTTTATTATTAATAATTTCTGCATCTTTTAATGAATGTTTATTGCCATGTTTATGATTGATTTTTTACATGTGAACATATCAGATCCTATATCCATAATTATATTTGTACTTGCATGCTAGGGGTGTGCAAAGAATCTTGGTTTCCATATTCCGTTTAGTCAGTGTACAATTCATAGGGGTATTTTGAAAATGCTAGCAAATAAAAAATTTCTAAATAACAAAAACTTGACATCCATAAAATGGTAAAATCACAATTCATATCATTTAAAAATTAACAATAAAATGCTTCACATGTGCTACAATTATATTGTTAAGAAGTGATTGGACCATTTATGGTACAGTATATTGTCATGGCTTCTCTTCTAAAAGATTTCTGCAGGTCTCCTGAAATAAAGTAACACATGCACCTGTGAGTTATTTATATAGGTGAATGCATTTGGTTATGAAGACTTTCTTTGTATTGCAAAGAAAATGCTATTGATGATGAAAGCAAACCCAAGAAGAAAGATCCAATAGCAAGGTCTATTCGAAGGGCCTTGGCTAAGAAACCTTGTGTTTGAATTGTTTTGCACTGTTTCAGAGCATGCATGTTGGATGGGCATTTTAACCACAGGGCTTCAATTGGTGTAGTAACACTGACAACACTGCATGGGTTGGACAATAGCAGAGTAAGACCCTGTATATTTTCCACTAAAAGTTCATCACTGTCCTGCACAGTGGCAAAGAGTTAGTTTAAACCCATTCAAATAACAGTAACTTGTGCCAGGTTAGCAGTTGAAACTATTATATTTACTACCACAACTCAGTTTTAAAATGCTTTCTTTCACTCTCATTAGCAAAACCCAAGGCTGCCGGTAAGACAAATACAGAATTAATTTAATTCCAGTCTGTGTGTGCTTGTATGTATGTATAGTATAAGTAGGTAGCTGGGAGTGGAAAAAAGTATCAGCAACATTTTGTGTGTTTTGAAAGATGTTTGTATTTGCATGTAAATGCTGTATTAGAACATACATGGACAATACACTATGATAATTTGTTCAGTGTTTATTAATTTGTTCACGTTATGATTTTATTTTGAAAACTTTATTTTTGTAAAACCCAGCTTCCTAACATAAACCATTTTAAAAGATGTGGATCTAAATCTAAATAAATCTGTTTAGAGATTAGCACTTTTTACAAAAAACACTTTACAGAGTAGCAGAAAAAGTGCGAAAACCAGGCTTAACCCGCAAATTGCAAGCGCATGATGTACAAAAAAAACTCTCCAGTGGGGAGGAAAACCCTCAAACGATGGCGAGAAAAAACTATCAGATGGAAAATCCTCCCCTGGCCGGCCTGATGTAAAGCAGAGGTAGAATGGAAGGCAGAAGAAATGCAATAAGGGATCTATCAGAGTTAATTAACTGGGTTGAGCAGGATACAGTTGAGGTCCTGTAATACACTAGCTGTAATAGTAAAAGTCCAAATGAAGGGACGTACACTACCGTTCAAATCTTTGGAATCGGTTTGAATGAAATTGATACTTTTATTCACTAAGGTAGCGTTAAATTTATCAAAAAATACAACCAGGACATTGATAATGTTACAAATTACTATTACTGTTTGAAATATTTTTTTTTTAAATTCAGTCTTTGCTGATGAAAGCAAATCCCCATTTTCAGCTGCAATTTCTCCAGTGTACTGACAGTACACTCTTTCCTCATCCTTAGGTATTCACACTAATGTGCTAATTTGGTACTCGTGACGGACTTCTATTATATTAAGTGCAGCTAAAAACAATTGTGCTGCTTAATTAAGATATAAAATATCTTTCTTTCAGTTGCTACAGTATCTAGTACACTTTCTAGTGTTCTAGAGTTCAAATTTGAAAGTTCAATTTTGGTTTAAAAAATTTTCCACTGTAAGTTCATCACTGTCCATCACTGTCGTAAAGAGTTGTTTAAGCCCATTCAAATAACAACAGTAACATGTGTCAGGTTAGCAGTTGAAACTATTATATTTACGACCACAACTGAGTTTCAAAATGTTTTCTTTCACTCTCATTAGCAAAACCCAAGGCTGGCGGTAAGACAAATACAGAATTAAATTAACTCCAGTCTGTGTGTGTTTGTATGTATGCATAGTATAGTAGGTAACTGGGAGTGCAAAAAAGTATCAGCATCATTTTGTGTGTTTTTGAAAGATGGTTATATTTGCATGTAAATGCTATTTTGGAACATGCATTGAAAATACACAATGACACTTTGTTCAGTGTTTATTAATTTGTTCACGTTATGATTTTATTTTGAAAACCTTTTCTTTATGTAAGACCCAGCTGGCTAACATAAAATCTTTTTAATAGATGTGAAAATACATCAAATTAAATCAATTGCATTTGTATAGCGTTTTTTTTTTTTTTTTTTTAAATACAAAAAACACTTTACAAGGTAGCAGAAAAACTGCTAAAACCAGGCCTGAACCCCAAAATTGCAAGGGCATGATGTGATAAAAATTCTCCAGTGGGGAGAAAAACCCTCAATGGTGGTGAAAACACTCTCCGATTGGAAGAAATCTCGAGAGGAACCCAGCTAGAGAGAGGGAGATCATCCTCTCCTGGCCAGCCTGATGTAAAGCAGTGGTAGAATGAAATTTAGCAGAAATGAAAAAGGGAGCAAACACAGCAAATAAACTGGGTTGAGCAGGGTACATTACCATTCAAAAGGTTGGAATCGTTTTGAAAGAAATTGATACTCTTATTCACCAAGGTACATTAAATTGACCAAAAAATACATCCAAGACATTGATAATGTTACAAATGGCTGTTACTGTTGGAAATAACTTTTTTTTTTAATTCAGTCTTTACTTATGATTGTAAAGCCCCATTTCCAGCTGCAATTTTTCCAGTGTGCTGACAGTGCACTGTTACCTCATCCTTAGGTATTCATGCTAATGTGCTAATTTGGTACTAGTCAAAGCAATTCCATTATATTAAGCGCAGCCAAAAACAATTGTGCTGTTTAATTTAGCTATAAAATATCTTTCTTTCGGTTGTTTCAGAATCTAGTACACTTTCTAGTGTTCTAGAGTTCAGTGTTGGTTTAAAAAATGACCAAAAAGAAATATCTTTCTCTAGAAACTTGTCAGGCAATTGTGAGATTTCCAAGAATTGTAAGACTTCTAGCAAAGGTGTGCACTACTGTCTTGAAAGAAGAGCAAACTGAATCTAACCAGGACAGAAAGAGAAGTGGAAGGCCCAGATGCACTACTGCTCAAGAGGTCAAGTACGTCAGAGTCTATATTTTGAGAACCAGACACCTCACAGGTCCTCAGCTGTCAACTTCATTGAAAAGTACTCATCAAACACCAGTTTCATCTGCAACAGTGAACAGACAACTTTGGGATGCCATCCATAATACTATTTTCCAATCATCTATTGTCCAATATTCCTGATCTTTTGCTCATTTTAACCTTTTATTGTTTGCCAATTTCAGAAGTGGTTTTTCTTTGAAACTTTGCCTATAAGGCCAGCATCCTGAAGTTGTCTCTTCATTGCTGCAGATGAAACTGAGGTATGGCAGGTACAGTTCAATGAAGCTGGCAGCTGAGGAATTGTGAGGTGCCTATTCTTAGAACTAAAGACTCTGATGTACTTGTTCGCTTGTGCAGTCATGCATCTGGGCCTCTTCTCTTTCTGTCCTGGCTAGATCAAGTTTGCCCTCTTCTTTCAAAATGAGAGTAAAGATCCAATAGCAAGCTCTATTTGAAGGGCCCTGGCTTTTTTCCAGTAAAGCTTGTCTTGGAATTCTTTTGCACTGTTTCAGAGCATGCATGTTGGATGGACATTTTAACCACAGGGCTTCAATTGGTGTAGTAACAGTGACATCACGGCATGAGTTGGAGAATGGCAGAGTTAGCCCATGCAAAGACTCTGTATGTTTTCCACTGCAAGTTCATCACTGTCTTGCACAGTTTATTTAAACCCATTCAAATAACAACAGTAACATGTATCAGGATAACAATACAAAATATTATTTTTCCTACCACAACTCAATTTTAAAATGCTTTCTTTCACTCTCATTAGCAAAACCCAAGGCTGGCGGTAAGACAAAGACACTTAATTTAACTCCAGTCTGTGTCTACTTGTATGTATGTTTAGTATGGTAGGTAACTGGGAGTGCAAAAAAGTATCAGCAATGTTTTCTGTGTTTTGAAAGATGTCTGTATTTGCATGTAAATGCTGTATTGGAACATGCATGGACAATAAACAATGATAATTTGTTCAGTGTTTATTAATTTGTTCACGTTATGATTTTATTTTGAAAATGTTTTCTTTTTGTAAGACCCAGCTTGCTAACATAAAACCTTTTTAATAGATGTGGAAATAAATTAATTAAATCAATTTGATTTATACAGTGCTTTTTACAAAAACATTTTAAAGTGGCAGAAAAAGTTCTAAAACCAGGCCTGGACCCTCCAAATTTCTTGAAAATGATTTTAACAAATAAATAAATAAATATTTTTTTAATAAGTTTCCAGTAGGGAGAAAAACACTCCCAGATGGGACGAAATCTTAAGAGGAACCCGACTAAAGAGAGGGAGCCCACCCTCTCTTGGCCAGCCTGGTGTAAAGTAGTGGTAAATTGGAAGGCAGAAGAAATGCAATAAGGGATCTATCACAGCTAATTAACTGGGTTGAGCAGGGTACAGTTGAGGTCCTGTAATACACTAGCTGAAACTGTAGAAGACCAAATGAAGGGATGTACGCTAACATTCAAACATTTTGAATCTTTTTGAAAGAAATTGATACTTTTAGTCACCAAGGTAGCATCAAAAACACAGCCATGACATTGATAATGTTACAAATGACTGTACTTATGATTTCAAAGCCACATTTGCAGCAGCCATTTCTCTAGTGTACAGACAGCGCACTGTTACCTCATCCTTAGGTATTCATGTCAATGTACTAATTTGGTACTGGAGAAAGCACTCCCCTTATATTGAGTGCAGCCGAAAACAACTGTGTTGTTTAATTAAGCTGTAAAATATCTTTCTTTCAGTTGCTACAGTATCTAGTAAACGTTCTATTGTTTTAGAGTTCAACTTTGAAAGTTCTATTTTGGTTTAAAAAATGATCAAAAAGACGTATGTTTCTCTAGAAACTCAACAGTCAATTGTTGTGAAATTGCCCAAAAAAATGAAGATATCGTACAAAAATGTGCACAACTGTCTTGAACGAAAAAAGCAAACTGAATCTAAACAGGACTGAAAGAGAAGTGGAAGGCTCAGATGCACTACTGCACAAGAGGAGAAGTACATCAGAGTCTGTAGTTAGAGAACAGAAACCTCACAGATCCTCAGCTGGCAACTTTATTGAATAGTGCTCAAAAACATCAGTTTCATCTGCAACAGTGAAAGGACGACTCCGGGATGCCATCCATAATATTCTTTTCCAATTATCTACATTCCAATATTTGTGTTCTTTTTCTAATTTTAACCTTTTCTTGTTTACCAATTTCAGAAGTGGCTTTTTCTTGGAAACTTTGCCTATAAGGCAATGACCTTTGGTATGCATTTTTGTACGCTGCTTTGGATAAAAGTGTCTGCCAAATAAATGTAATGTAATGTAAATATACTTTAAAACTGAGGTATGGCAGGTACCGTTCAATGAAGCTGGCAGCTGAGGACCTGTGAGGTGTCTGTTTCTCAAACTACAAACTCTGATGTACTTTTACTCTTGTGCAGTAGTGCATCTGGGCTTCTTCTATTTCTGTCCTGGCTAGATCCAGTTTGCTCTCTTCTTTCAAGACAAGAACTTGAGAATTTGTTGGAATTGTTTTGCACTGTTTCAGATCATGCATGTTGGATGGACATTTAAACCACAGGACTTCAATTGGTGTAGTAACAGTGACATCACTGCATGAGTTGGATAATGGCAGAGTTAGCCCATGCAAAGACTCTGTATATTTTCCACTATATGTTCATCACTGTCCGATACAGTCGCAAAGAGTTCATTTAAACCCATTCAAATAACAACAGTAACATGTGTCAGGATAGCAATGCAAAATATTATTTTTCCTACCACAACTCAATTTTAAAATGCTTTCTTTCACTCTCATTAGCAAAACCAAAGGCTGGCGGTAAGACAAAGATAGAATTAATTTAAATCCAGTCTGTGTGTGCTTGTATGTATGTATTGTAGGTAACTGGGAGTGCAAAAAAGTATTAGCATCATTTTGTGTGTTTTTGAAAGATGTCTGTATTTGCATGTAAATGCTGTATTGGAGCATGCATGGACAATACACAATGATAATTTGTTCAGAGTTTATTCATTTGTTTACATGTTATGATTTTACTTTGAAAACTTTTCCTTTTGTAAGACCCAGCTTGCTAACATAAACCTTTTTAACAGACATGGAAATAAATCAAATTAAATCAGTTTTAATTTTATAGAACTTTTTACAAAAAAAACAAAAAAAACTTTACAGAGTAGCAGAAAAAGTGTAAAAACCAGGCCTGAACCCACAAATTGCAAGCACATGAGGTAAACAAAACTTTCCAGGGGGGAGAAAAACCGTCAAACGGTGGCGAGAAAAAAACTTGCCAGTGGGAAAAAATTTCGAGAGGACGCTGGCTTGAGAGAGGGAGCCCACCCTCTCTTGGCCAGCCTGGTGTAAAGTAGTGGCAAATTGGAATGCAGAAGAAATGCAATAAGGGATCAATCACAGCTAATTAACTGGGTTGAGCAGGGTACAGTTGAGGTCCTGTAATACACTAGCTGAAACTGTAGAAGATCAAATGAAGGGATGTACACTACTGTTCTCCCATGCAAAGACTCTGTATACTTTCCACTATAAGTTCATCACTGTCCTGCACAGTCGAAAAGAGTTTATTTAAACCCATTCAAATGACAACAGTAACAGGTGTCAGGTAAGCAGTACAGACTATTATATTTCCTACCACAACCCAAGAAGAAAGATCCAATAGCAAGGTTTATTTGAAGGGCTGTGGCTAAGAAAACTTGTGTTAGAATTGTTGTGCACTGTTTCAGAGCATGCATGTTGGATGGACATTTTAACCACATGGCTTCAATTGGTGCAGTAACACTGACAACACTGCATGGGTTGGACAATAGCAGAGTAAGACCCTGTATATTTTCCACTAAAAGTTCATCACTGTCCTGCACAGTGGCAAAGAGTTTGTTTAAACCCATTCAAATAACAACAGTAATTTGTGTCAGGTTAACAGTTGAACCTATTATATTTACTACCACAACTCATTTTAAAAATGCTTTCTTTCACTCTCATTAGCAAAACCCAAGGCTGACGGTAAGTCAAAGACAAAATTATTTAACTCCAGTCTGTGTGTGCTTGCATGTATGTATAGCATATTGTAGGTAACTGGGAGTGCACAAGAGTATCCACAACATTTTCTGTGTTTTAAAATATGTCTGCATTTGCATGTAAATGCTATATTGGAACATGCATGGAAAAAACACAATGATAATTTGTTCAGTGTTTATTAATTTGTTCACATGTTATGATTTTATTTTGAAAACCATTTCTTTCTGTAAGACCTAGCTTACCAAGATCAAACATTTTTAATAGATGTGGAAATAAATCAAATCAGTTTTATTTGTATAGCGTTTAAGAAAAAAAAAAAAAAAAACATTTACAAGATAGCAAAAAGCTGCAAAATTTAGACCTGAAGTCCCAAATTGCAACCACATGATGTAAAAAAAAAAAAAAAAATTTTTTTAAAGATTTTTTTTAAATCATTAAAAAAAACTCTCCAGTGGGGAGAAAAACCCTGAAATGGTGGCGAGAAAAATCTCTCTGATGGGACAAAATCTCAAGAAGAACCTGACTAGAGAGGGAAAGCCCATCCTCCCCTGGCCGGCCTGGTGTAAAGTAGTGGTAAATTGGAATGCAGAAGAAATGCAATAAGGGATCTATCACAGCTAATTCAGTGTTGAGCAGGGTGCAGTTGAGGTCCTATAATACAGTAACTGAAACTGTAGAAGACCAAATGAAGGGATGTACACTATCGTTCAAAAGTTTGGAATCGTTTAGAAAGAAATTGATACTTTTATTAACCAAGGTAGCATTTAATTGATCATAAAATATAGCCAAGACATTGACAATGTTACAAATGACTATTATTGTGTGAAATAACTTTATTTTAAAATCCTGTCTGTACTTATGATTGCAAAACCCCATTTTCAGCAGCCATTTCTCCAGTGTACTGACAGCACATTTACTTCATCCTTAGGTATACATGCTAATGTAGTAATTTGGTACTGGTGAAAGCACTCCCATTATATTAGGTGCAGACAAAATAATTGTGCTGTTCAATTTAGCTATAAAATGTATTTTTTTTTCAGTTGCTACAGTACCTAGTACACTTTATAGTGTTCTAGAGTTTAATTTTGAAAGTTCAATTTTGTTAAAAAAAATTTAAAAAAATTTTGCCCGATGCCCCCACAAAAGTAACACCTGCCTCGCAGGACTACCAGTAGAGTTAAAGAACACATTTTTAACTAGTATCGATATTTAAATTTAATTCTTCCCCAGACGGAAACGAGACAGCTACATACAAACTTCACTCTGGTTATGAGTCATATCTCTAGAGGCCTGGGCCAGCAATGTAGATGTTGATTTCGCTATGAGCTACCCATTATAGTTAACTCTGGGGATATTAAAATTAAACACACAAGCCCCCATATACATCACAAAACCCACAAATCAGATAACCCATAAGTAAGTTTTAGAACAATTGTTTTTTTTCACGTCGCTTTCGTTACCAATGAAAAAATACTCCCCTAATGCACATACAGCCCAACACATCCACAAACTAAACAATGTACACTTACGGCCATTAAAAAATAAAAAAAAACCTGTTGGCGCGCTTCTCCGTGGCGTGAGAACACCAGTAGCCATCGTACTTACGGCTGCCCATATAGTTCTTCAGATAATTGGTGAGGAAGAACTTGGAGATTCCAGAATTGGAGACAATCCTTTGAGAAATGGCTGAGTCTGTCCCCTGGTAGATTCTCTCCAAGGTACACGCACAGTCTGTCCTCTGAATTGTAGACATTCACCTGTGAATTCACCCGCCATTAAGTCTCACCAACCTTCTCCGTCCATCTCCCAATTCTCCACAGCTCCAAATATCACCAAGTAGGATCTCTAAGCTTTTCCTTTTCTCTTATAATCATTCCAAACCAAACATCAATTTTCAACAACATAACAAACTTAAAATGCACAGACTATCACATAAAAGGTCAAAACCAAAAGAGTAAGCATGATCACAACCAATTAACCAATAGGAATACAGTAAATAAGCATGACCATAAGCTATCAAAAGGTCTATATAAAAAAAAAAAAAACACACTCACACTGGGGACAAAAATTTAACCCAGTGCATTCCTAACAAATATTAACCAGTTTCTCTGTGGGTTACATAAAAAATGGCCAAAAAGGAATATCTTTCTCTTGAAACTCGTCTGACAATTGTTGTGAGATTGCCAAGAAGCATGTTAGAGTAGGCAGTTTGATAAACACCTCACAAGTCCTCAGCTGGCAGCTTCTGTTTCTGAAACTATAGACTCTGATTTACTTGTCCTCTTACGCAGTCATGCATCTGGGCCTCTTCTCTTTTTGTCCTGGTTAGATCCAGTTTGCGCTCTTCTTTCGAGAGGAGAGTAAAGATCCAATAGCAAGCTCTATTTGAAGGGCCCTGGCTTCTTTCCAGTAAAACTTGTCTTGGAATTCTTTTGCACGGTTTCAGAGCATGCCTGTTGGATGGACATTTTAACCACAGGGCTTCAATTGGTGTAGTAACAGTGACATCACTGCATGAGTTGGACAATGGCAGGGTTAGCCCATGCAAAGACTCTGCATGTTTTCCACTGCAAGTTCATCACTGTCCTGCACAGTTGCAAAGAGTCTGTTTAAACCCATTCAAATAACAACAGTAACATGTGTCAGGTTAGCAGTTGAAACTATTATATTTACGACCACAACTGAGTTTCAAAATGTTTTCTTTCACTCTCATTAGCAAAACCCAAGGCTGCTGGTAAGACAAAAACAGAAATAATCTGTGTGTGCTTGTATGTATGTATAGCATATTGTAGGTAACTGGGAGTGCAAAAAAGTATAAGCAACATTTTGTATGTTTTGAAAGACGTCTGTGTTTGCATGTAAATGCAATATTGTAACATGCATGGAAAATATACAATGATAATTTGTTCATAGTTTATTCATTTGTTCAATTTATGATTTTATTTTGAAAACGTTTTCTTTTTGGTAAGACCCAGCTTGCTAACATAAAACCTTTATAATAGATATGGAAATAAATCAAATTAAATCAATTTGATTTATATAGCGCGTTTAAAAAAAAAGAAGTGCAGAAACTAGGCCTGAACCCCCAAATTGCAAGCGCATGATGTAAAATAAACTTTCCAGAGGGGTGAAAAACCCTCAAACGGTGTGCTAATTTGGTACTAGTGACACACTTCCATTATATTAAGTGCAGCTCACACAAGTACTTTCTTAAATAATTAAATTGATATAAAAAAAGAAAACATGGTTCGAGTATGTGGAATGTGCCTGTATAAATTTAACTGATGATGAATATCTTTTATTTTTCATTTTTTGAATGAACAAAATGAACGAAAAAACATTGTGTCAATAGTCACAAATTGTATCATCTATTAATTCAATTCCAATTCAATTTCATTAGCAGAGGCAAAACCCCCAGTAGAAGGTAAGGAAAATTTACAATTTTTCTCAAACTTTTACATTTTATTTGTGAGAAAAATCATGCTTAAGTGTGTATGTTCAATATTAACTTCTCTGGTTTCCTCTCAGTATGAAATATAACAATTTTAATGGTGACATTTACCATTGGTGTATGGGGCTACATGTCTTCATATCCCAGCCTAAACAATAGAATAAAATATATTTATTTTGAGACTATACTCTACACTTCATACAATATTTTATGGACAAGATTATATCAAAACATGTGTGTAAGGTCTTTTGAGATAAAGCAAGGCCTTTAGCAAAGTATGTTTTGAACTGGTTTATTTTTATTATCAGAGGCTAAACCTGCAGAAGGTGGTAAGATATGTTCCAAATGCATAGAATTATTACATTTTGTTTGTGAGAAAATGTGTGATAATGAGTGTTTATACTGTATGCTTAATTTTGTGTGCATATCAATACAAAATACAAGATTTTAAATACATGTACATAGTAGATCTATGGGCATTGAAAATATGCTTATGCAAATGGTGTATGGGGTTACATCTGCGTGTGCATGTCTTCAGTCCCAGACCAAAAGAAAAAAGCTTTGGAAAAGTTTTATTGCGGCTGTAGCCTAAATGACAAGACCAGATCAATTAACCGCTAATAGTTTCATTAACAATAGATCACCTAAAGATGTAAATAGCAATTTATTTAGCTAAATTTGAAATCGCATGCATTGGATCGATTATTCTCACTGCCTATGAGTTCTTGAGTTGAAAATGCACTGAATGTAGTGAGCATACCAATCATGTTGCATCGTGAAAGTGGACTAGTGGTTGGAGTGATGATAGAGTATGGATTGCAATACATTGTGAATCACAGGTAGTGTTAATTTAATTGATGGTTCCTTCATTGGTTGTGTAGTGGGTCCAGTGTACTATGGAAAATAAACTCATGAATTTTGGCTTAAGAAATGAGCAGCTCTGTATTTTGCAATTATTTGGTAAAAATGTGAGCCACTATGAAATGCAACATTTAATGCACTTCAATATATCGTCGATTCAAAGAACAAGTTGAAATGAATGTCATTCTTTGGCAGTTAGCCACATAGAATTTCATTTATTTTCAGTATTCCTTGTTCCAACACCTCTGAAATAACCAAAAGTGAGAGAGCATGTACAAAGAACACATTTAAACTGGCACATTATTGAAGCAATGGGCTTTTGTGATATATCTTTGTCAAAAACCTGATGACTCAGCATGCCAATTTTGAATGGTGCAAAAACTATTTCTACTGTGCATTTTCTATTTTTGCAGATCTGTTCCTGCAGTTTTGTATATGTGTTTTGTTGGTACTATTTGGTGCTGCATGCATAAGCATGCCAGTACAATCTCCATATTATTTAAGTCCTTGTTTTAAAATATTTCTCTTTCATTGCCAGAAGCAAAACCTGCAAATGATGGTAAGAGAAATATGCATTATATAATGTGTTTTGTGTCAATTTAGTTCCTATGATTTGTAACAGTAAACCAATCGATAAACTGTACAACAGTAAAGATACAACAAAGATCAATGCTACGTCTACTCTTTATGACACAGGAGACTATTGAACATTTGTGGCCAATTGTAATCATATATTTGCAACGCTAAGAGTTTTTATCATTTTTTCTGACTTTATGCTATGATCCTCTACTGTCAAACAGCAAAATTCAACTTTACAGTATAGTAATATTATGGATGTGTTGAACTTACCATAGTTACATTGAAGTTTTATCCATTATTTTGTGCCATAATAGTGGAATGTAGTTGTTTTCGGGCTGGAAAAGGCTATAATTTTCAGGACACATTGAGAAAACGCTTTGTTTTTCATTTATCACGTATGTCTTGCTTATAAATATACTATAAATATTATATGTAAGTATTGTAATGATAATGATTAAATTATTTGAATCCTAGTTATACATTTTTGACAAAATAACATTTTGGGTCACAGGTGGCCCACTTGAAATAATGCTACCCTTAGTGGACAGGGGAGTAGTAACTCTATAGAAGAATATTGTACTTTCCAACCAATCGCCATAACCATAATGAACAGCATTTTGATATGATTTTCGTTATCCACTGTATAAACATTTGAGCTGGCAGAGGGTGAATCAGAATAATTATAAAGTTATGAAATGTTGTTTATGTGGATCTTTCACTGTATTAAAATATTATTTTCTTATTATTAATAGAAGTGAAGCCAGCAGAAGAGAGTAAGGAAAAAAAGAATGCATACATGTTTTTCAGATTCTGTAGGTGTAAAGTTAAAATAGGTGTTTATATTGTTAAGTTTTTTATATATTTTTTTTATTTTTTATTTTTTATATATTGTTTTTTTGTGGAATGTTTATGCTAATCAGTAAATGCAGTCATGTTACATTCATTACAGCACTCTTGTTTTGGCATGTGTGTGTGTTTGTGTGTGTGTGTGTGTGTGTACGCGTTGTATATATACGACCCTACAGTTAAAATTGTTTTCCTTTCGTTGTCAGAAGCAAAACCTGCAGAGGGTAAGAGAAAGATACAATGCCTATAAGTATTTCTGGTGTGCATTGTCTGTGTGTGTTTATACGGTCAGTATATGGGTTTGGGCATGTAATGAGTTTGCATTTAAGTCATAAATATTGACCAAAAAGACTTCCTCAGCATTTTGTCGGCTTGCCATTATTGCCAACCCCAGTAATTTCTGTGTTTATTGGTGCAACATAAAAATAAAATAAGAAATGAAGTGTTTAGAGTTTTTTTGCAGGTGTCAGGCTGCAGAAACTCATTAACAACTGCATAGAAATGTGGCACCCGATATCATGCACCAGCTTATATATACTGTGTGTACTTCATGTTTAAGGAAAATATTCAAATAATGATTTTGAATATTATCAAATTATTCTTCTTAGTTATTAATATAATGAACAACTACATTTCTTCATATACAAATATGTGTCTGTGGCATGTGTATGTGTGTGTATGCCTGCATTTCTGTAATATTGTATTATATTAAGATTTTGCCAAAGACTCAAGGGCAATTAAGGTCAGTTTGTACATAGTTCAATTAAACCACATTACTTATGTCAGTAAACTGTATTATCCCAGAATGACAATTCTCACTCTTATACAGTACAGGTAACTGCCCAATTGTGTGTGTGTGTGTGTGTGTGTGTGTGTGTCTGTTGAATTTATTTCTGCATGTATGCATATTCTCCAAACACTACAGTTCTTGCAATGAAATTCATTATTTTCATTATTTATAGCAAAGCCTGCAGAAGGAGGTAAGAGTGCAACAATGTTCTAAATTGTCTATGTGAGATGTGTGTTGGTATGTGTACGTCCATGCACATCATGTGTGAGTGTGTGTGTGTGGACATTTAAAAAATTACATACATCTTTACCTATGTGACTATATGTTTCAATTACATTTTCAAAATTCCATATTTTTGAGTTGCATCAAGTCAACATTTGATATTATATTAATATTCAATATTAAACACATACTTTGCATTTATTGTTTGTTGTCTTTTTTATATTTTTATCATTTTAATTTCTGTATTTATTCATGTTTTTAGTTGTTTATGGCTATTCCTATACTGCACTTCATCATTAAAATAATTAACAACAATGTTTCTTCATATTAAAACACCATACGTGTCAATAAGGAGTAAACTGTATGTTAGTGTGTCTGCAGCATGTGTGTGTGTGTATGCCTGCATTTCTGTAATCTTGTTTTATTTTAACACTTTTCCATGTCTTTGTATTGAAATCATTTATCTTCATTGGCAGATGCTAAACCAGCAGAAGAGGGTAAGCAAAAGATACATAGCATACATGAGGTTATGACTGCTGGACTGTATGTTTAATTTTTGATCAGGAATGTAGTGGTGATCCTGTGTCTGCGTGAAAGTCGTGTTGAAGAGAAATAACTGTTTTTTAATATTATGGCTACCAAAATATCTGAAACCTGGATCTCTGCACATGATGTAGGTCTGCAAGTCTCCATATGACATGAATTTATATTTTTATATCATAATTCTATTGAATTATCTGCATATGGTCCAATGCTTTCAGTAGACAGCAGTTATAAACAGCATATCTGGATCAAAATAACTAGTTCAAATGACAGCCATTTTGATTTTGAAGTTAGTCTGTTGTGAGCACATGATGCTTTTCAAACTCTTTCTTCAGTATAATGATAACCATGAAAATGCACACTGGTGAATTGCACATCAC
Source organism: Anguilla anguilla (assembly GCF_013347855.1). Taxonomy (NCBI): domain Eukaryota; kingdom Metazoa; phylum Chordata; class Actinopteri; order Anguilliformes; family Anguillidae; genus Anguilla; species Anguilla anguilla. The sequence continues at coordinate 41,653,103 of NC_049202.1, forward strand.
ATGTATTTATTAACAAATTTGAACATCAAAAATTGTAGGATTATGGATGTTGTGCATTTACCCAACCTTACCCAAATAGGAGACCCTGCAGCTGAACATCCATTTCAATTAAGAAGCTCTGTGTGAAAATTTAAGCTGTGTTGAACATTTAGTTTATCACAAACACATTTTAAATAATGACGGGTACAGATAAGAGTGGTTTTGCCACACCAATGTAACACAACAACAACAAACCCCAAAAACTGCTGCCAGAATATGAAACTTACAGGCAGTGTGCAGGCATCCATACAACTAGCTATAGTTGTGTAATTGCTAATAGACTTACATAGCTACAGTATAGGCATTTTTGAAGTTATCAAAATAGCTAGCTAGCACCAAAATTAATAATAAAAATGTAATATGGTTCGATACCAAGCCACTAAGTAGCTATATGGCTGGCTAGCTAACTAATGCATAAAGTTGCTGTAGCTAGTTTTACTGTGTTAAAGTGAATCCATGTTTCTGCTGTCGGTGTGCCTATCTGCTGCTGTGACACCGTCGCTGGACCTAATGGTCTCATCTAATATTCGTTTAGAACTTCAGAACAATGGAATTATTCCAATTTGGAGAAGCTAGCCTGATTTTGTGAAAGTGCTATTATTATTATTATTATTATTATTATTATTATTATTATTATTATTTCTCACTAGTACTTGTACTTGTCAAAATTCAAGGTCAACACAAAGTCAGTTTGTACATACTGTAGTTCAATTAAATCACATTACTTATGTCAGTAAACTGTATAATCCTAGAATCAGAATGACAATTCTCACACTTATGTAGTACAGGTGACTGCCCACCTGTATGTGTGTGTGCGTGTGTGTTTATGTATTGAATTTGTTATTTCTGCATTGTATGCATATTCTACAAACACTTAACTTCTTGCACTGAAATCTATTCTTTTCATTATCTATAGCAAAGCCTGCAGAAGGAGGTAAGAGTGCAACATTGTTTCAAGTAGTCTGTGAGAGATTTGTGTTGGTATGTGTACTTGTGTTCCCATCATGTGTGTGCGTGTGTGTGTGTGTGTGTGGACATAAAAACTACATGTTTACCTATGTGACTATGTTTCCATTTCCATTTTCAAAATCCAATATTTGTCAATTAAATCAATTCAACATTCAAAAATGATCCGTGTTAAATCAATTCTTATAAATGGTAAATGGACTGCATTTATATAGTGCTTTTATCCAAAGCGCTTTACAATTGATGCCTCTCATTCACCAGAGCAGTGAGGGGTTAGGTGTCTTGCTCAGGGACACTTCTTATATTTCATAATGAACAACTACAATTCTTCATGATATTGTACATGTCAAGTAAATAAGGAGGAAACTGCAACAGTGTGTCTGTAGCATGTGTATGTGTGTGTGCATGCATTTCTATAATTCTGTATTAATTTAACACATTTCCATGTTTTTGTATTGAAATCATTTATTTTCATTGTCAGATGCTCAACCAGCAGAAGAGGGTAAGCAAAAAATACATAGCATACATGATGTGTTGTGACTGCTGGAGTGTAAGTTTGATTTTTGATCAGGCATGTAGTGGTGTTCCTGTGTCAGCGGTGTTGAAGGGAAGTAATTTTTTTTTTTTAATATTATGGTTACCAAAATCTCTGATTATGGAATATGTATCTCCAACTCTTTTTGGATCTCTTTTGGCCTTTTTGAAGTTATCAAAATAGCTATCTAGCAGTGAAAGTAATGATAACAATGTTACATGGTTCAATACCAAGCTACAAAGTAAATATGGCTAGCTAGCTAACTAATAAAGTTGCTGTAGCTAGTTTAGCAATGTTAGTGAATCATGATAGGCAGTTAGCTATATAGAAGAAATAGCCAGCTAGTTATCTGCAGAGCTGCTTATTATGATGGACTTGTCTCAGCTAAATGGGCGGACACAGCTTCGGCTCTGTGCACTACATGTCCAGATTGTTACCTATTCTTAGTGTTGAACATAAGCTAATGGAAAATAGTTTACAAGCATTTGCCATGTCGAACATAGCTCCGATAAGAGCCAGATGAATGTTGGATATAATAATTAGTCATTCTGGTCCAGATTTATCTTATCATTTTTCTTCAACCTCCTGGGGAAAAAAGGAACAAACTAAGTTACTGCTGGTATTGGTGGTTAATGCAAGATTTTTCAATTTACTTTAAAGCATTATTATTATTATTATTATTATTATTATAACTAATAGTTTCCAGAGACCTGTATTGTCTTTATACAGTACAGGTGACTGCCCACCTGTGTGTGTGTGTGTGTGTGTGTGTTGAATTTATTCCTGCATGTAAGCATATTCTACAAACACTTCAGTTCCTGCACTGAAATCCATTCTTTTTATTATCTATAGCAAAGCCTGCAGAAGGAGGTAAGAGTGCAACAATATTTCAAGTAGTCTGTGTGAGATTTGTGTTGGTATGTGTACTTACATGCACATCATATGTGTGTGTGTGTAGACATAAAAAATACATGTTTACATATGTGACTATGTTTCCATTTCCATTTTCAAAATTCAGTATTTGTCAGTTGAATCAATTCAACATTCAAAAATGTTCAGTGTTAAATCCACTCTTATATGTAATAATGAGCAACTACAATTCTTCATGATATCGTACATGTCAAGTAAATAAGGAGGAAACTGCAACAGTGTCTGTAGCACGTGTTTGTGTGTGTGTGCCTGCATTTCTATAATTCTGTATTATTTTAGCACTTTTCCATGTCTTTGTATTGAAATAATTTATCTTCATTTTCAGATGCTCAACCAGCAGAAGAGGGTAAGCAAAAGATTCATAGCATACATGAGGTGTTGTGACTGCTGAACTGTATGTTTAATTTTTGATCAGGCATGTAGTGGTGTTCCTGTGCCTGTGTGAATGTGATGTTAAAAGGAAGTAATTGTTTTTCAATATTATGGCTAGAAAAATCTGTGGTTAAGGAACATGTATCTCCAACTCTCTTTCAATCTATTTTGTCCTTTTTTAAGTTATCAAAATAGCTAGCTAGCACAGAAAGTGATGATAATAATGTTACAGGGTCCGATACCAAGCTGCAAAGTAAATATGGCTAACTAATAAAGTTGCTGTAGCTAGTTATACAGTGTTAAAGTTAATCATGATAGCCAGCTAGCTATATATTAAAATTAGCTAGCTAGTTACCTGAAGAGCTTCTTATGATGATGGACTTGTCTCAGCTAGATGAGCAGATACAGCTTTGGCTCTGTACACTACATTTCCAGATTGTTACTGTACCTATCCTTAGTGTTGAATATAAGCTAATAGAAAAAAAAAATGTTTACAAGCATTTGCCATGTTGTACATTGCTCCGATAAGAGACAGTTGACAGTTGTAAATAATAATTTGGCATTCTGGTCCAGATTTATCTTACAGTTTTTCTGCAACCTGGGGAAAAAAGGAACAAATCAAGTTACTTCTGGGATTGGTGGTTTTCACTTTACTTTAAAGCCTTTTATTATTATTATTATTATTATTATTATTATTATTATTATTATTATTATTATTTCTAACTAGTACTTATCAAAGACCCAAGGTCAACACAAGGTCAGTTTGTACATAGTTAAATTAAACCACTTTAATTATGTCAATAAACAGTATAATTCTAGAATCAGAATGACAATTTTCACTCTTATGCAGTACAGGCGACTGCCCACCTGTGTGTGTGTGTGTGTGTGTGTGTGCATGTTGAATTTATTTCTGCATGTATGCATATTCTCCAAACACTTCAGTTCCTGCACTGAAATCCATTATTTTCATTATCTATAGCAAAGCCTGCAGAAGGAGGTAAGAGTGCAACAATGTTTCAAGTAGTCTGTGTGAGATTTGTGTTGGTATGTGTACTTACATGCACATCATGTGTGTGTGTGTGTGTAGACATAAAAAATACATGTTTACATATGTGACTATGTTTCCATTTCCATTTTCAAAATTCAGTATTTGTCAGTTGAATCAATTCAACATTCAAAAATGTTCAGTGTTAAATCAATTCTTATATGTAATAATGAGCAACTACAATTCTTCATGATATTGTACATGTCAAGTAAATAAGGAGGAAACTGCAACAGTGTCTGTAGCACGTGTTTGTGTGTGTGTGTCTGCATTTCTATAATTCTGTATTATTTTAACACTTTTCCATGTCTTTGTATTGAAATAATTTATCTTCATTTTCAGATGCTCAACCAGCAGAAGAGGGTAAGCAAAAGATTCATAGCATACATGAGGTGTTGTGACTGCTGAACTGTATGTTTAATTTTTGATCAGGCATGTAGTGGTGTTCCTGTGCCTGTGTGAATGTGATGTTAAAAGGAAGTAATTGTTTTTCAATATTATGGCTAGAAAAATCTGTGGTTAAGGAACATGTATCTCCAACTCTCTTTCAATCTATTTTGTCCTTTTTTAAGTTATCAAAATAGTTAGCTAGCACAGAAAGTGATGATAATAATGTTACAGGGTCCGATACCAAGCTGCAAAGTAAATATGGCTAACTAATAAAGTTGCTGTAGCTAGTTATACAGTGTTAAAGTTAATCATGATAGCCAGCTAGCTATATATTAGAATGAGCTAGCTAGTTATCTGAAGAGCTTCTTATGATGATGGACTTGTCTCAGCTAGATGAGCAGATACAGCTTTGGCTCTGTGCACTACATTTCCAGATTGTTACTGTACCTATCCTTAGTGTTGAATATAAGCTAATAGAAAAAAAATGTTTACAAGCATTTGCCATGTTGTACATTGCTCCGATAAGAGACAGTTGAAAGTTGTAAATAATAATTTGGCATTCTGGTCCAGATTTATCTTATAGTTTTTCTGCAACCTGGGGAAAAAGGAACAAATCAAGTTACTTCTGGAATTGGTGGTTTTCACTTTACTTTAAAGCCTTTTATTATTATTATTATTATTATTATTATTATTTCTAACTAGTACTTATCAAAGACCCAAGGTCAACACAAGGTCAGTTTGTACATAGTTAAATTAAACCACTTTAATTATGTCAATAAACAGTATAATTCTTGAATCAGAATGACAATTTTCACTCTTATGCAGTACAGGCGACTGCCCACCTGTGTGTGTTTGTGTGTTTGTGTGTGTGTGTGTTGAATTTATTTCTGCATGTATGCATATTCTCCAAACACTTCAGTTCCTGCACTGAAATCCATTCTTTTCATTATCTATAGCAAAGCCTGCAGAAGGAGGTAAGAGTGCAACAATGTTTCAAGTAGTCTGTGTGAGATTTGTGTTGGTATGTGTACTTACATGCACATCATGTGTGTGTGTGTGTGTGTAGGCATATAAAACTGCATACATGTTTACCTATGTGATTATATGTTTCATTTACATTTTCAAAATTCAATATTTGTCAGTTGCATCAAGTCAACATTTAATATTATAGCCAAATCCTGTGACTCAGGAACTATTCGCAACTGCACAATAAAATGTTCAGTGTTAAATCAGCTCTTACAGAGTACATATGGTCCCAACAGGACTCGTATGTGCTCTGTCAGAGTTGAATTAACACTGCACATTTTACAGTGCGCCTTTGGGAATATAGGGCCCTATTTTCCAGCTGATGCATGGTATTATAACCCGTTGCACTGGCAAAGTGGAAATCTCATCATGGAGTTTGACAGGCCTGTGCCGTTTGGTAACATCATGACTCACCATGCACCGAAGTGGGAGGAGAGGCACTGTAGGGGGCATTTAAATAAAGATCAAGCAGAGCTCTGGAATTTCGGTGCAGCTCAGTGCAATTTTGGTGTGAAGTCTAGTCTGCGATTTGCGCCATTACCACCCACCTGCACAAACCACCTCTAAGTTGTAGCCCAACGTACAGTAGATTGCTTATTTTTATGCATTCCCATTCAATGTATACATGATCATAACCTATTCAAAAGCAAGTCAGTGGTTTTCATGTATCATATGAAGTCCAGTTTGAATTTGATGTAAATCCCCCAAGCAAGAAAAAACGCATATTTGCATTTTTTTTATCATTTTAATTCCTGTGTTTATTCATGTTTTTAGTTGTTTATGGCTATTCCTATACTGCACTTCATCATTAAAATAATTAACAATGTTTCTTCATATTAAAACATCATACATGTCAATAAGGAGTAAACTGTATGTTAGTGTGTCTGTAGCATGTGTGTGTGTGTATGCCTGCATTTCTGTAATCTTTTTCTGTAACACTTTTCCATGTCTTTGTATTGAAATCATTTATCTTTATTGGCAGATGCTCAACCAGGAGACGCAGGTAAGCAAAAGTTACATAGCATACATGAGGTTGTTACTGCTGGAATGTAAGTTTGATTTTTGATGAGGCATGTAGTGCCGTTCCTGTGTCTGTGTGAAAGTGGTGTTGAAGGGAAATAGTTTTTTCTTCATCCTCCTGTGAAAAAAAGGAACAAATCAAGTTACTGCTGGGATTGGTGGTTAATGCAAGATTTTTCCCTTCACTCTAAAGCATTATTATTATTATTATTATTATTATTATTATTAGTACTATTATTATTATTATTATTTCTAAGTAGTAGTTGCCAGAGACTCAAGGGCAATTAAGGTCAGTTTGTACATAGTTCAATTAAACCACATTACTTATGTCAGTAAACTATTATCCCAGAATGACAATTCTCACTCTTATACAGTACAGGTAACTGCCCAATTGTGTGTGTGTGTGTGTGTGTGTCTGTTGAATTTATTTCTGCATGTATGCATATTCTCCAAACACTACAGTTCTTGCAATGAAATTCATTATTTTCATTATTTATAGCAAAGCCTGCAGAAGGAGGTAAGAGTGCAACAATGTTCTAAATTGTCTATGTGAGATGTGTGTTGGTATGTGTACGTCCATGCACATCATGTGTGAGTGTGTGTGTGTGGAGACATAAAAAAAAATTACATACATCTTTACCTATGTGACTATATGTTTCATTTACATTTTCAAAATTCCATATTTTTGAGTTGCATCAAGTCAACATTCAATATAATATTCAATATTAAACGCATACTTTGCATTTATTGTTTGTTGTCTTTTTTATATTTTTATCATTTTAATTCCTGTATTTATTCATGTTTTAATTGTTTAGGGCTATTCTTATACTGCACTTCATCATTAAAATAATTAACAACTATGTTTCTTCATATTAAAACATTATACATGTCAATAAAAAGGAAACTGGATGTGAGTGTGTCTATGGAATGTGTGTGTGTGTGTATGTCTGCATCTTTGTAATCTTGTATTATTTTAACACTTTTCCATGTCTTTGTATTGAAATCATTTATCTTCATTGTCAGATGCTCAACCAGCAGAACAGGGTAAGTAAAAGATACATAGCATACATGAGGTTGTTACTGCTGGACTGTATGTTTAATTTTTGATGAGGCATGTAGTGCTGTTCCTGTGTCTGCATGAAAGTGGTTTTGAAGGGAAATAGTTGTTTTTCAATATTATTGTTACCAAAATCTCTGTTTATGGAACATGTATCTCCAATTCTCTTCTGAACTCTGTTGGCCTTTTTGAAGTTATCAAAATAGCTAGCTAGCACAGACAGTAAGTATAACAATGTTACATGGTTCGATACCAAGCTTCAAAGTAAATATAGCTAGCTAGCTAAAAAATAACATTGCTGTAGCTAGTTTTACAATGTTAAAGTGAATCATGATAACCAGCTAGCTACATATTAGCCAGCTAGTTATCTGAAGAGCAGCTTATGATGGACTTGTCTCAGCTAAATGGGCAGATACAGCTTCAGCTCTCTGCACTATATTTCCAGCCTGTTACCTATCCTTAGTATTGAACATAAGCTAATGGAAAATAGTTTACAAGCATTTGCCATGTTGAACATAGCTCTGATAAGAGACAGATTAAAGTTGTAAATAATAATTTCTAATTCTGGTCCAAATCCACCTCCTTGGAGGAAAAAGGAAAAAACCAAGTAATTGCTGGTGGTTAATGTAAGTTTCTCCCTTCAGTTTAAAGCACTATTATTATTATTATTATTATTATTATTATTATTATTGTTGTTATTATTATTATTATTATTATTATTATTATTATTATTATTATTATCAGAACTAACTTTGTTAAAAACAGCGTTTCCATAATTTGCTTTTCAGGACCTTGTGGAAATTACTTATTTTAAAAATGGGCTGATGAAAGAGAGTACTAACATCAAACAGTCATTTTTGTCTATTTTTGAGTTGATATACTGTTTTTAGGTTTAGATTAGCTATAAATAGAGGGACTATTTTCATATTGTTTACTGCGTAGACCAATATGAAAATATAATATTCTTTACTTCAATTAGATTTCTCTCATATTTAGTGTATAAGATCAAACTGATAAACAATAAGTATGTTTTTCTGTAGGCTTTTTTGCTCATGTTACCAAGGGCAATAGTTTTGAAAGGCATTGTACAGTATGTGGTTTGTTTGTGGATCTCAGTGCATGATGGTGTGTAACAGTGTTCACACAGAAGTTAGGACTAACAAATTCCTTTATTTATTGACATCTTAGGTACCACTTTTATATAAGGCAAGCAATAGATTTTCATCTAATCTATTTCAGCATAATATAGTACAATTCAAAATAGTGATGTGAAATTATGTCAATGATGGTCCATATGCAAGATTCATCCAATTTCAATAGACATGTTGTCTTCAGATTTACTGTAACACTCTAGTACTGAAGAGTGGGCGTGACCAAACTAACACACACACATACACTTGCAGCTAAAGGATCACCCATACCTTCAGTTCACAATCATTAGAAAAATTACTACTATTGGTCTCACTCTCATAATGGAATACATGTAAGATCATATGTGAATCCATTTAATAAAATTTAAAATCTACTGACCAAAAAAAGGTAATAGAAGGATAGACAGGCTGCAAGTCTAAGGCTAGTGAGGGATGGCTCGTCTGGTATCATAACAACCCAACATCTGTCAAGGAACAAGGAGGACAGAGGCTACCTGACAAACCTGCAGTTTCTGATAACCCTGCTTACATAATATGTCAAAGCTAAAACGTGTTGTATTGTATGCAAGTAGACAGTTTTTTTTCCATTATGTTTGTCCCTGGTTAACTTACTTCCCTCAAAACACATTCACGTCTGTAACAACATAGAGGGATGTTTTTTGCAGGGGGACGAGTCATCTGCATCTCTGTTATTGCATGTATTCTTGCCTGACTTTTACAACAACAAAAATGTTCATGTCTGAATAGCAGATGATCCACACTGCTTCATCTTTGCTTTTCCACTGTTCATTCTTCATCTTCTCTCTCTCAGAGGTTCACGAGATGACAGAACTGACTGGTCTCTTTGTGGAGAAACCAGACAACGCCTGTGCTACAACTGGTGAGAAGGCAATTTCATCCTCTCATTATACCATTAATAAAGAGCATGTCTGTTTCACAGCTCCATTGGAGCAAAGCTGGGTCAGGCTGCTTCAGTGATCACTAATGCATTCACTGCCATCAGCATATCAGTACCCTAACGTCAGCACAGTCGCTTTCCTTTGTTAATCATCAGAACCACATCACAATCCACCAATAACCATTTGCACAGAGTAACATTGCACCATTGGTTGTCAGAACCAAGTCAAAATACACCAATAAGCATCACACAGATCCATTAATTGTCAGATTATTTCAATGCAACATTTCTTGCTTACTCTTTCTTGACTGCGTGTGTCTGTTACGCGCTTGCTTTTCGGTGGCAGAGAGAGTTAGTGGCAGGAGGCCTGAAATATCGGCATACAGCAATGTTCAGTGGTAAAACTCTTGCCTCTAAAATAAAAAAAATGTGTTAAGACAACGATGTTTAGGTAAACATATGATCGAACAACAGCTAATTTACAAACAAACACAAAAGCAACTTTTACTGAAATTAAAAAAACTAGTGCATCCTGTCAACCAGTTAGCTGGCTTCCTAATGTAAACTGTCAGTGTAAACTGTCAATGGAGAATGGAACTGAACAGGCTGGCTTATATTGCTGGGGCGAGGTACAACATGCTGCACAGGATAGGACCAGGTGGAAGCAGATAGTCGCAGCCTTATGTTCCACAGGGAACAAAGAGGATTAAGTGAGTAAGTTATATTGCTGGAGAAATACGAAGGCATTACCATGTGCGTATTGCCCACACACCAACACCTATCAGCAGAGTCACACTGTCCCATTAATCCCCAGGAACACATCAAAATGCAGCATTAACCATCATATGAATCATACCGCAACACCCTGTCCTTAATAAAATGCATTCTCTTTGTTGCAGAAGTCCAATCATAAAATAATCACATGGTCAAATTCCATACCTGATATTAACAGGTATTTGTCATTATCAGGGAAAAACATTACATTTACGGCAAAGGTGGACTCCACCAACCTGCTTAGGAAACCCACCATGAAGTGGCTAAAGGGAAAGTGGCTGGACCTGGGCAGCAAGGCAGGCAAACATCTGCAGTTTAAGGAGACCTATGACAGGAATACCAAGGTGTGTATGTGTGTTCATGCAAATGTGATAATGGCTAAACTGTATATTATTGCCATTGCTTACAAGACCCCTTCAGCATCATCTCAGCGAATGACCTTGGAATTTTGTGCAAATGCAGCATTTCAAATAAATAATATTAAACATAAAAACATAGATAACTATTTTTTTAAATAATTGTTTTACATGGACTCACCTCACCTTAGTTGTTGTCCATCTTATGCCCATATGACTTTTCTTAAAGTTTAAGTATGTTACTGAAGTGGATGATGAGCCTCGGTTGTGTAAGTGTTGTGTTTCTGGAACTTGTGCTCCATCAGCAGGTTTTACTCAGACAGCTTTTTCCCCATTTGTGTTCCTTCCAGATTTACACCTATGAGATGACGATGATCAAAGTGGTTGCAGGGGATGCAGGTGGTTACAGGTGTGAAGTCACCTCCAAAGACAAGTGCGACAGCTGCACATTTGAAGTCTCAGTGGAAGGTGAGATACATAAGTCAACCACATCTTTAAGTGCTGGCATCATTGTGTTATTTAAGCAGTGCTTCTCTTACAGACTGATTTTGTCTTTTTAGCTGCCCATGTAGAGGAGAGTCAGAACATTCTCCAGGCATTCAAAAGATCGTGAGTTGGGCATTTGTGCGCACATACTGTACACGTGTGCACAGGCATACAGTGCATATATGTTTATAGTACCATGCTGCATAGCATGTGGTTCTGGTTTATAAATACTGACTGCTCTAAAGCGCATCAAATTTTATTTTCTCAGAGATGCAGGAGAAGATGAAGGTGACTTGGACTTCAGCGCTTTGCTAAAAGCTGCCAAAAAGTAAGGGTTTCTTTCAAATCAGTATTTTGCCATACACAATTATCACTCTCCTCTCTAACCATGTACCAAATTTAAGCTAAAGATTCTTGTTTTACATTTTGAATAATGGCAGAAATGTATTGTAAGACACTAACGGTACATTTTAACCACTTACAGAGTTATGAGTAAGTAAACTGACTAAAAAAAGATTAGATGGTCTGGTTGCAAGTTATAGATATTTTTTATTTTGTGGTAAGACTTGATAGATTTTAAGTCCTGTTTTTTTTTATGGGCTTTACAAAAGTTATAAAATCCAAAGAGATTCTTCTGAGAACCCTGTTCAAATTCCTCATGTCTGGATGATACTTCTGTACTTGAGGTGACTTCAGAAATAAGGAATGGAATGCTGCAGTCCATCAGTGCATCTAACATGTGCAGTATGCTCAAATTAACATATAAGGAAAGCGCTGAACCAAGCTTGATCCCAGCACACAGCCTTCAAAGACTTCTGTCAGGTAAAGACAAAAAGACATGTTGAGGTCAAAGTACAGTTTTCTACATCATAGTTTACTTAATTAAGTCACAAAAATCAGATCAGATTCAAACCAATCAAATCAGATGAACCTTGCACTGGGGCAGCGTTCTAGGTGGGATGGATCGGTCTGTGTGGCTGACTGTGAGGCATTGGAAATTCCACCAGATTCTAGACGGACTGGGCAACAGACAGCAGACAGCTGGTACAGATGACCTATTTCCAGAAGGGGGGGCGGAGGGGGGGGGGGGGGGGGTGGGGCAGGCCTTGAGACATGCCTGTATTTACAATGTGGGCAGCAAAGCCAGACAACTCTATCTCTCTTTCTCACTGTCATTCCTTGCATTCAGGAAGAAAGAGCAACCAAAAATTGATGAACAGGATGTGTGGGAACTTCTTAAGACAGCACACCCAAGCGACTATGAGAAAATAGCCTTTCAATATGGCATCACCGACCTGCGTGGCATGTTAAAGCGTTTAAAGAAGATGAAAGTAGTGGAGCCCAAGAAGTGTGATGGTGAGGAAAAGGGAGCTTTGGGGACAGAGTTTATTGGGTTGCAGCTCAGTAAAAACCTACTCTGTATCAGTCAAAGTAGTCCTCAATGGACACCCTGTGATTTTAGGGTTATTTTAATTACGAGAGAACTTGATTCAGTAGTGTGCAATGTGATGTATAATTGATTTGCAGATCAAAGAAAAAGTGGTATCCACGTGCACATCCACTGAGTCTTGTGTCAGCATAATGTAGTTTTCTACAATGTCTAAACTGTTTGCACCTCAGTTTTCAGTGTGTGTACTCTGTTGATCCACCCTCAGCCTTCCTGAAGAAACTGGAAGCAGCCTACTCGGTAGATAAGGGCAAGAGGATGGTACTGACAGTGGAAGTGGCTGATCCTGATGTCCAAGTCAAGTGGCTGAAGAATGGACAAGAGATCAAACAATCAGCCAAGTATGAGGCAGGGGGGTGGGGGGGTGGGCATGGCAAGGGTTCCAGGGAACTCACAGGGCAGGGGAGCTTGAGGATATATGAAGCATGATGAAACAGAGGGCAATAGATTTATAGTAAAATGTTTTGATCCTGCCAGTGGGCAGTTCAACATCATTTCTTCTGTTTCCATCTCTTAGAAAACACATTTTCTCCTTTCCCTATCTGTTTTTGTCTGTCAGATATATCTTGGAGGCTTCGGGGAACAAGAGAACCCTCATCATAAATAAGTGCAACCTGGCAGATGATGCTGCCTATGAGTGTGTGATTGGGGATGACAAGTGCTTCACTGAGGTCTTTGTCAAGGGTAAATCATCCTATTCATCTCTCTGGAAAGATATGGGCCTTTTTTCACGAAACTGGATTACTGAGTTAGCTGGATGACTGCACTGAGTAAAACTCGAAACAGCTATTTTTGTTACCTCAGTAACCTGCTTCATGAAACAGGACCCTGTTTCAGGAAATACCCCCAAATATTAATCATGGTTACCAAAGTGATAGGAAGGATCAGCATAAACAATGTCCTTTCTGTAGATTTATATCATGTTCACTGCCTCCAAAGATTGTTTTCTGAAAATAAATTAACCCACTCAATTTTTGGTAGAACATAAACATTAAACTGTTAGGAAGCTCACAAATGATGCTGGATTTTTCTGGTGTTGGGCATTAGACGGTACAAATTGGTACATGCAGAAAATTAGTGTCTTATATTTTGATTGCTTTCCAGTTAATAGTAGAGAGGAATGCCACATCTCGTGTACACCACTAGGTCGATAACAATTTTCAACCTGGGGTAAAACCAACCAGCTTAATAAAAACAAGTATCTAACACCCTGTTAAATGATGTTACATTGGAGTTTCCATTTTTCTGCTCACTACCTTTATCTGCGTATACGCATGTGCCTAATTTCTTTTAACAGAACACTTCACAATAATCACAGATACTTATAAAACTTGGCTGAACATTTATTTCCACAAGTGACCCACCAGCATACATCTCCAACTCTGGTATCAGTGCAAATCATTGTTGTTGCTGTTGTTGTTTTCCCTCATGCTATGCATTTATTTATTAGAGTCTAATGTAAAGCAGTAAAATAAAAGTAAACGATTGTTCCGCCTTCAAGCAAGTACATTAATAGCTACCAGAAGCCATCTTGTATAAAAAGGCACTTTGTCCTTCACAAGCATGGGTCTGGCTATTGAATCTTTAAATTAATGGGAAAAAATAGAGAATAACTCTAGAAGCAGTCTGCTGCCATAACAATGTCATTATGGATATTATGTTAATGTTTCTCACTCCCTTGTTCTTGGTTTAAGAGCCACCTATCACTATCACCAAGCTTCTGGATGACTACCACGTGGTGGTGGGAGAAAGGGTGGAGTTTGAAGTCGAGGTGTCAGAAGAGGGAGCCCATGTCATATGGTCAGCATTATCTGATTTTAATACCTATTCTATATTAATAATTATTATATGAAATCCCATCTTTGCCCTGCATGCATTATATTTAATTGTTCTTGGCCATTTAAAAATGTATTTGCAAAATAATACATCAAAAAATTCAGTACAACGTTTCTTCCATTTGGTGTCATCCTGGTCTTTATTTGGACCCCACACTACACCTCCACTGAGGGCAATCAGTTGAACTACATTATTGTACACAGTATAACATACTGAGGCTGACCAGTCAAATAGTTTGTGATCCATTAGTGTCCTGGATCAATGGGATTCCTGGAAGAGTGGCTAGGTGGAAACCACTGCTAGCCAAGAGAACCATCAATGCTCGTCTCCCATTTGCAAAAGCACCTTGATCATCCCAAAGCATTTTGGGGGAAATTGTTCTATGGACAGAGGAGTCAAAAGTAGAACTGTTTGGATGACATGGGTCGCAGTATGTCTAGTGTAAAGCAAATACAGAATTTCACAGTAAGAATATTATACCAGCAGTCAAACATGATGTGATGGTGTGGAGATGCTTTGCTGCCTTGAGACCTGAACAATTTGCCATTATTCTAGGACCCATGAATTCTGCTCTGTACCAGAAAATTCTGAAGGAGAATGTCATCTGTCCATGAGCTGAAGCGTAATTGGGTTATGCAGGAAGATAATGAAACAAAGAAACAAAAGTAAAGTTTTGGAGTGGCCTACTCAAAGTCCTGACTTGAACTCAATAAAGATGTACCTGCTGTTGTAGGAATTTCATGCTCAAACACCTACCAATTTGTAGAATTAAAACTGAATTAAAGCAACTCTGCAAAGAGTGGGCTGAAATTCCTCCACAACAATGTGAAAGACTCAAACTATAGGAAGAATTGGATTGCAGCTGCTAAAGGTGGTGCATCTAGTTAAGTGTAGGGGTGCAATTACTTTTTCACATGGGTGATAACTTTTTTTAAATTAAATAAATGAAATCATTTAAATCTGTTTTGTGTTTACTCAGGTTCCCTTAGTCTAATATTACATTTTGTCTAAAGATCTGAAACAATTCAGTGTGATAAATATACAATACAAGGACATCAGGACAAAGGGGCAAATACGTTTTCACAGCAATGTATACATGTACAGCAGAGAATAAAAGCTTTTTTGGAATTCCAATTCTATGGTAACTTATGCCAATTTACAATAATTCAATCATCCATTAAAACAGTTCCTTATTCTCTCTGTCTTTCTCCCTTCCTTTCAGGATGAAGGAAGAGGAGGAGCTGACAAGAGATCAAACCCATAAGTATCGCTTTAAGAAAGATGGGAAGAGGCACTGTCTGATCATTAATGAGGCGCAACTGGAGGACATGGGAATGTATTTTGTCTATACCAATGGTGGCCATTCCAAGGGTGAACTGGAAGTGGAAGGTATCTGGTCACTGCTGACTAAAACAAGCATGACTAAAACAAGGCTAAGACAATGACAAACTTTTGACAGTTCCCAAAGTTATGTTAATTTAGATTCACAACAAATGGACCATGACATTAACAGGGATGTGACTTACATTTTCTATGTCAGTAGCTACGGGAATACAACTTTTGTCCCTGTCCTCTTTCTCATAGAAAAACAGCTGGAAGTATTGCAGAGCATTTCCGACTTAACAGTCAAGGCAACAGAGCAGGCCATGTTCAAGTGCGAGGTGTCAGATGAAAAGGTGACAGGAACATGGTTTAAAGACGGTGTGGAGGTCGTGGCCAGCGACCGCATCAAGATGACACATTTTGGAAGGTAAAGAAGAGTGCTAGTATTTATCTTGATTGGTTCACTTCAGGTTTGTCACATTTCCGTTGTGGTTTACTAAAGAATTATTTAAGGTAACTGTAGGGCCAGGCTCTTGTAATACTAGCAGTTATATGGAAATGTAAAAAGTAAAATGTAAAAAAATGTAAAAAATTCTGGTAAAGACAAATGAAAGATGGAGTCTGGGAAGACAAATGTTGAGAACTGTAAATCTAGAGACAAGACTTGGAGGTAAGTTGTACATTTGCTCATACCTTTTATGTGGATGTAGGGTTTTTCTTGTGTCTGAATCACTGATTTTTGACTAGTAAAAATTAAACTGATTATGCAAATGAGCACAGCCGTAGCAAGTTAAATTAAATGCAGTTGCAGTATTTAAGATGTGTGTTGTTCAAGTGAGAAGAAAAACTGTGCAAATCACAGCTAAAATAAATACTGTCAGCAAAGTGAAAAGATCTAAAATTGACTTAAAACCTTGGCAAGACATCAGGCGACACCCCAATGAAAAGATGGAATATAATCAGATCCTTAATTAAAGGG
This sequence comes from Anguilla anguilla, assembly GCF_013347855.1. Taxonomy (NCBI): domain Eukaryota; kingdom Metazoa; phylum Chordata; class Actinopteri; order Anguilliformes; family Anguillidae; genus Anguilla; species Anguilla anguilla. The sequence continues at coordinate 41,669,730 of NC_049202.1, forward strand.
ATGGTTCACCCAAATTGCATAATTCTTTAATAGTTGTCTATGGTTAGTTCCACAACTGGTTGTTCTACGTCTTCTGCTATGTTGCAGCTAATAGTAGAATTAAACCCTGATATCCATTATTAGCTGCAGCATTGCAGCAAAAGCAGGAGAGCTAGTTTATGGAAACTACTGCCCATAGACAGTCATTATAGAATTACTCAGTTTGGTTTAACTATCCCTTTAAATTGGACTTATTTTGGCATGTGAAACAAAAGTGAAAAACTTCAACAATACTCTTGAGAAAAAATTGAAAATCACTTCTGCACGCTTCAGTCCCCCGTGCACATGGGTTCAGGAGCACCGTTCTCTTCCTCTCTCTACTTCAAAAAAGCTCCACTGCCATTCCGTTGCACACTGCAATATTGTAGAGCATGCAGCAAACCGCAAACACCTGTACCACTTTCTCTGGGCTGTGCAAGAAGGCTCCGCCTCTGTGGTCCAGGCAACAAAATCATCTGTTAAAGATGCCAAATATGCATTCCACCACATTTCCTCCTTGTACCACTCCATCTCTGGTGAAGTTGGGTTTTGGACAAGCGTCAGCAATGGATAGGCACGGTCACCTTTACAGTAAATAGGCAGAAAGAATCTTAACACATCTCATAAGCAAAAACTTCAGAAAACAGTAATATTTTTCGTAGTCTAATTTTGTACCCAGTAGTTAGCCACCTCCGTCACCATCTCTCTTCTTCATGAACAGGCTACTGTCCCTAAATATGAAGGAGTCATGTGTGCATTTGAAACCACATTTGCGATGATGTTCCAGTAGTCACACACAATCTGAAAATTGATAGAATGTGGGTGCTTTTATGTTTCTGTACACATGCTCATTTGTGATGAGAGTATCAGGTGAACGTGTGTTCAGTCAATTGCACCTAGCACACCTGGGCAATTAGCAATGGTAAAAATGTTTGGTTTCCAGAAGGGCCTCTCGGTTATTCGGAAATCTGATGTAACGGGACATTCAACGCAGCTTTGCCTTCAGCACCAGCGACTGCATTTTAAAAGGCGGCCTGCAAAATGCCAGCTAATGTCCAGCTGACGCGCTGGAATGACCCAGAAGCTGGGAAATGCAGAGTGGAAAGGACGCACTAGAATGACCCAGAAGCTGGGAAATGCAGAGTGGAAAGGACGCGCTAGAATGACCCAGAAGCTGGGAAATGCAGAGTGGAAAGGACGCGCTAGAATGACCCAGAAGCTGGGAAATGCAGAGTGAAAAGGACGCACTAGAATGACCCAGAAGCTGGGAAATGCAGAGTGGAAAGGACGCGCTAGAATGACCCAGAAGTTGGGAAATGCAGAGTGGAAAGGACGCACTAGAATGACCCAGAAGCTGGGAAATGCAGAGTGGAAAGGACTGGTGTTGCTGCTGGAATGGCGTGGCTTTGTCTTGCAGTCGGCTCCAGATCATCTCCCTGCTCGTGCAGTAACTGGAATGTGGCATGTTGGTTATACTCAGATTCTCCTCTGATATGCCGAAATGCAATATTCTATTTAGAAAGATTCTCTCCATTTACAAACGTACCACACTGACAAGGTTCCCTCCTAAGAATGGAAACTGCCACCACGTCGATGTTAAGACAGATGTTAAAACACAGATAGAATTACCTTCGTTTCAATGGCCACCAGCCAGGATAAATCATCTGTAGCAGGTCATATGCATACATTTCCATTCTCTCCTCCCATATTTTTGTGGTCAAACATCAGAATGCCCAAAAATACATGTGCATTAACTAAAACACAAATTTACCTGCACAAACCACCGGTGTAAATATGGACAGGTGCCTTTTGTCTCATTAGGGTCTATAAAAGCACCGCAAATTCTTAGCAAATATGGCCCTTAAAGTGTTCTGAACATTCTAGCCTGCAAAAAACAAGTAAATGAAATAAAATATTTATAGGCTAGAGTTAAAGGCTTACAATTTAAAATATATCTGTCACTTATTTTGTCAAAAACACAGCAACTTATCACCCTACAGCACGAAGCAATGATTTCCATAGGAATAAAATCATGCCAGCGACCTGCAGGGGGAAATGGTTACCGGGCTACTGCAAATCTCAGAATGCACTAAAACCTATGAGAAATTCAATTTTAAGTCTGCATCGGCAAACACCCTTGCCTATTGGGCATACATTAATAGTAGATATGGCTGAAGTTTAGCCTAAAAACAGACACACAGAAAAAAGCCAGTGTGAATTTTGGCCTGGATTATGGTGGAATGGTGTGATGCCTTCCTTCATGTCCCTTCCTTCTTCGACTTATACAGGATACACAAGTTGGTTATAGATGATGTGAAGCCGGAGGATGCTGGAGACTATACCTTTGTCCCCAATGGATATGCCCTCTCCATCTCTGCAAAGCTCAACTTCCTGGGTGAGGCCGTGAAAAGTGTTGTGAAATTAATTATGGAAATGACAATGTAATATAAAACTTAATATGAAAGTATGGATGCTAGTTTTAGCCCACAGAGATATTTTAGTTTTAGGGATTATATAAATAGATTACAGAATTCATTCAGCTTATTTCGGACAAACCGCAGTATGCTGTATGTATGATAAATTATTGTCCAACACAATTATTATACAATTCAGATTTGTTAACAGTATGATTACAGGTGACTGCAACTAAAGGTAAATAATGGGATGTAGCACTGACTTATTTCTTTTTCCCTCCAAGAAATTAAGATCGACTATGTGCCTCGACAAGGTAAGGCTTGCACACTGTGGTTTCTGTTTGAAAGAACCACTCATATATTATGCATTATCACCAGGTTTCCTCTTATGATCCTGAGCTCTAATCATCCCCTTGCTTTTCCCTCAGACCCACCCAAGATTCACCTGGACACCACTGGAAGCATGGTTTCCCAAAACACTATAATTGTTGTCGCTGGCAACAAGCTCCGTCTAGATGTGGAGATCACTGGGGAGCCTGCTCCTACAGTCTGCTGGATGAAAGGAGACAAGGTGAGGTGATGGTACCTCACCTTGGGTCATAATGAGGCAACTACACAAACTTTTTCATGATGATAGCATAGCTGTGCCTAATCTTGCCACTTTTCAGAAATTGTGCTGATAAAAACACATTTTAAAAGAAAGTAAAAGCACATATAGAATCATTGTGTGTACTGTTTTGAAATGTCACCGACTGGCCATTGATTATTGTATTTATGCTAGTTTGTTGTTTGTATTTTAAAATTGAATAGATAGACCATCTGTTCCACCACTGTATTGATTCCATCTGTGGTGGTCCTAATCTCACCATTCCATGGGTCCAAACTGGAGCCCGAACCATGTAACTAGTAAAATGACAATATGGCGTTTTACACTGCAAAAATTGTTACCTATGACCTGAGTTATAGATTATATTCCAATATTTTTAGATGGAACTTTTGATTGGGTGGAGGGGGTAAACGCACTTGGACGGAGGCTGATTAACATGAAGGTTATAAATGCTTAAATGTTGTTTCTTTCACATGGCAGGACTTCTACTTTCTGACCCTGGATTTTACTTTCTGCCGTGTGTTTCTTTCTGCGATCTGTTTTATATATTGTATATGCACTTTGAATTTACAGTACAGAAAATCTGCAGATACAAACCATCTGTAACATTATGTTTCCGTTTCAGAGCAATCTGTATTAATATTGTTTGTCCCCGTCACCCAGGTTATTTCAGATGAAGAGGGACGTGTGCGAGTGGAGAACAAGAAAGACATGAGCTCCTTTGTGATTGAGGGAGCAGAGAGGGAAGACGAGGGAAACTACATTATTACTGTCACCAACCCTGCTGGAGAGGACAAAGCCAAACTCTTTGTCAAGATTGTAGGTCCGTACCAGCTGACTCTTTATGTGACAGTGTCCCTCTTAACACTCTCTGAGATTACAACCTCAGCTCTCTCTTGCTCCCTTTTTATCTCCCTTTTTTCTCAATCCTTCTTTTCTGCCCATTTCCTGCCTTGACCCCACCTCCTTTTCTCCGTAGATGTGCCTGACCCCCCCGAGAATGTCAAATGTACATCGGTGGGTGAAGACACCGCCGTCATTGTCTGGGAACCTCCCAAATTTGATGGGGGTGCACCTATTAAAGGTACCAACCATTTACTGCTTTGCCCACCTATCACTTTTTTCACGGGTTGATGTACATGAGGCAAGAAATGCTTTGTTTGACCCTCCCAGGCTATCTAATGGAGAGGAAGAAGAAAGGATCCTCGAGATGGACAAAGCTTAACTTTGACATATATGAGTCGACGACCTACACTGCCAAAAGGATGATTGAGGGGGTGATGTACGAGATGAGGGTGTTCGCAGTGAATGGCATCGGCATATCCCAGCCCAGTCAAAACTCCAAGCCCTTCATGCCCATTGGTTTGTACAGCTGTTGCTCCTTCCTCTGCCTTTCTTTTTTTGACCATGCTCCTCCTTTTATAACACCAAACAGACCCCTGCAGTGATAAGCCCACTAGCGCTAACGTTTGTCCCACCCCTCATTTCTTCCCCAAGCCCCAACTAGCGCACCTACGCGCCTCATAGTGGATGATGTGACAGACAGCACTTGCACCCTGAAGTGGCTGGACCCTGACAGAATAGGAGCGGGGGGCATCGATGGATACATCATTGAGTACAGTAAGGAAGGAGGTAAGTGTGTGATGCCATGCTGGAGAAGTGCTTTAACTGAAAATGAGTGGATTGTTTTGATTAGTGAAAGAGAACTTGTATTTTTGATTTTCTAATTTGCTCAGTCATTGGACTTAATTAGCAGTTGTTTAGGGCAGGTAAAGTATGAACATTCTCCTACTAATCACCCTGTCCTCTGAATCTATTGTCTTCTCTCTCCTACCATTCAGTGGTATTTCTGCTTTCTCCCCATATCAATGATTTCTCATGTCTGCGCTCATTGGAATTCTTTACTCTGCCTGTCCCCTGCTCACCCCTATGCTTCAGACACAGAATGGGTGCAGGCCAACAAGGACCTGGTGGAGAGGAACGGCTACACAGTCCGGGGACTTCCCGTTGGGGAGAAGCTGAATTTCAGAGTGGTGTGCGTCAATATTGCAGGACGCAGCCAACCTGCCACCCTTCAGCAACCAGTCACCATCCGCGAGATTGTGGGTAAGCGGCCTCCTCTCGCCATCCAGCCCTGTGTCATTGCTCATACATGTGTGCATTTGGATCTGTGTGTTGTATTTGTTGCAAGTAACATCCATCTCTCATGCTGTCTTACAGAGCTCCCTAAGATCCGTCTCCCGCGTGAGTTGAGAACTAAGTACATCAGGAAAGTGGGTGACAAGATCAACCTGGTCATCCCCTTTCAGGTGTGTGGGTGCTTCACTCAGTCAGTCTTGGTGGATGGTAGTGCCTGCTAGGTGTGCGGTGAATGACAGTTCTTTACACATTTCAGGGTAAGCCTCGCCCTGTTGCAATATGGACTAAGGATGGTGAGCCAGTGGACCCCAAAAAAGTGGGTGTGCGCAACTCCAACGTGGACACAGTCCTGTTCATCCGATCTGCTGAGCGGGACCACACTGGGAAATACACACTCACAGTGCAGATTGAGAACATGGAGGACAAGGCCAGCATTGATATCCGAATTGTGGGTCAGTGTCTCTGTGTCTGTGCTACCATTGGGACTTCATGTGTTGTAGTCCTGTTTGCAATAGATAATAAGCAGCAGTTGATAAGGATATTGTTTCACTTGTGCGTGCCTGTTTGTTCTGTAATAAGGAAGAGACAAGGCCTCATTGTAATTACTAAAACAAGCCAAAGTAATGATAGCCACCATATGTTCCGCAGACTTTTCCTGGTCCACGGATCCACACCTCCACAGATACAGGAAACAGTGGAGACTAATTACAGAATTTAAGAGCTTTGATGGAGAGCAGTATTTCAGGACAGCATCACACCCATCCTCACTCTCTTTATGTGCTCTCTCACTTTAGATTTTTCTCTTTCTCTCCAGAGAAACCAGGGTCACCCATTGGGGTGAAGGTAACTGATGTGTGGGGTTTCAACGCAGCTCTGGAGTGGGGCCCCCCCTCAGACGATGGCAACTGTGACATCACAGGCTACAGCATACAAAAGGCTGACAAGAAAACCATGGTGAGAATGGAGAGTTTCAGTACTGGATGTGTTAGTGTATGTGTAAGTGTTTGTGAGGCAGGTAAATGGGATGCTAATGATGGGAAAGTACAGTTCATAGTATGAGTGTACTGGTATTGAGATGATGCATAGAGCAGTCCAGTGGCCATGTACAATGTGGTGGCCTGAAAAAAAACCTGAAGTTGTACCAATGTAATGAAATGCAAAGGGGTTGATTTAATTGAGGTTCTATAGGACACATCTTCTGACACCTCTGATATGTTAGTTTTAGGGTAGCTACGATCATTGAAACCGGGGGCTTACGAGGAAGGAAGGTCATTTACTCATGATGGTAATGAAGACATACAGTATGGCCCGGAGGGAAGCTAGCAAGACTAACTATGATAATATGAGTCACAATTTAAAACTTTGGAGCAGGATTTTTAGAGGTGATTCCATGCAGCTGGAATGAGGGGAGGAAATGTATAAACAATATTCCAAAGTTCCTTTATTTATGTACTGAAAGCAAATAAAAAATTATTAAGCATAAATTAGCAACAGTGTCATGTGTAGTGGAGCTGACTTGGTTGGGATTACAGAGATACGGCATGGTGTAGGGGATGGTGCATATAATGTCAAGAGGGTATAAACAGAAAGCAAGGACAGAGGCAATAAAAGAGGTGGGAGAATATCCCTGTTTTAAATTAAATGCACTGTAAATTGTAAGTTGATCCCCTTGTTCTTAGTGAAAGACTACTGGGGCAACATAAGGGAGTAATATAGGACTATGCTGCATGCCATGCCAGTTTCGGACAAAAATGTGTATATAGCCCTCTATGGAAACATAAAATAAGCTTGTAAAGAGAAGTTATATTAATGGGAGATTTCAATAACCTAGCTATTAAATGGGAGGTGATATCAGGATAGGGAAATTTGAAGAGCTTTTAGGTGCTGTAAATTATTTTTACATCTTTTTTTGGCACTTTTTGTTACTCCAAATCAATTCAGGATCTGGTTTTGTGCAATAATTGTGACAGAATTTCAAGCTTAGAGGTAATGGAGCCATTGAAGACAAGTGATTTTAGGACAGTTGTTTTTATGTGTTTTGGCAAGACAGGGCTTCCTCTTTAAGCTCAGAATTTTTTAGGGATGTCCCAATCCAGGTATTTTGTGTCCCAGACCAAACCAAGTACATTTCTGATCTGATACCTATATTTTTGTTGTTTGTATTTTTGAAAGTATTCAACAGCTGGCCTTGACACAAGAACCCAGCTTGGCTTAAAATCAGTAAAACAATTCCAGGGTACGCATGAAAAGCTTAAACAAATTAAATAGAAAATAAATTATTATTTAAAGGGATATTTCACTTTAGTATAGTAGCCAAGGCTACATACATACACTCACTCTCTGACATAAAACCAGCATTATATGGTCATTTTCTTAAAAATGTGTTTTTATTTTACTTATTTATTTTACTCATTTATTATTATTGCTATTTTCATGTTTTTGTGTTTTTGCTGTTGTTGTTTTTTGTTTCTATTTTTATGTCCCCCTCTTTTTTGTAAAATACAACAACATTGAAATTCTGAATATACTATAGACACAATAAAGTGTTAAAAATTCCTTGAATTAATGAATTAAGAATTAAAGTTAATAGTCTAATTATCTCACAACTACTTTTGATCAATTTCTAATATGTTGTTCTATGCTGTCCGATTTATACACATGCCAATTTACAGTGGGATCTCATGTACTTTTTTTCATTACTATTACAAGGGTAATAGACTGATTGCCAGGGTGCACAGCTCTGGTCCTGGTTTTTGTCACAAACAGTTGCCTTAGTTTTAGTTCACTGATAGCTCTATAAACTGGTTCACTCCTGTATTTGAGCACTGTAAAATCTTTAGAATACACTTGCAGTATGCAGGTTTAGTTGGTGCTTATACCGATATAAGATCAAGATACAATTGAGCTAATGAAATGATTTTAAAATGGAGACAACGCATTCCAGTGACGCCACACCTTTAAGAGCATGTGCAATTCTGTTACGCAAGTCTCAAGTTATGTTGGATAAAAGAAATATATAGCTCTGTCAACCACAGGGATCCACCTTCATGATTAATGTGTACACTGTCGCATAATGGTTAAGGTAACTGGGCTTGCAACTCCAAGGTTGTACATTTCGTTCCCAGCTGGGGCACTGCTGTTTTACCCTTAAACTGAATTACCTCAGCAAATATCCAGCTGTATAATTGGATTGTGTGTATGTTATCTCTTTAAATTACTCTGGGTCAGAGTGTTCCTAATGCCTGAATTATGAATGCTTATAGACTGACTATTCAAAAACCATAAAAGGGTGTGGACTATAATATTTTAGGAAGTCCTCCTCACCCCTAAAACCGTATTTCTAATTTACAATAGATTGTTTACATATGATGTCATCAGGAAATGTATTGCCATTTTCCTCTACACAGTATATTCAATTTCATTCCATAGGTTTCAGTCCCCTAACTCATGGGATCTAATTCCATCTTTATTTAAAATGACTCAGATGTACAGTGTTTAACACATTTATTTGATTGTGCTCCGCCATTTATTTTTGTAATATATGTTAGTGTTGTAGCTGGCTTTGTATGTGTCACTGCTGAAGACAACATCAGCTTTAAAAGTGACTGCGGCACAAATGGGTATTGAGATGATTTTTATTAGAGTAACTTGGTTACTGCAGTTATTTAAATATTTGTCTCCCTACAGTGAACGTCTACTATAGTTATAGCAGAAAACAAATTACACTGAGGCACATTTCATGTCATTTAATGTCAAGCAATTCTAGTGCTGCTTGCCTGACATGTCAGTGGTGTCTTCTTGCAACTATGACAGCTGCCATATCATTGACAAGTTTCCACGGTACATGTCTTTTAAATGCACTACGTTATCTCCCAGTTCCCAGCCATCTTAAAAAATTCATTATTTTTGCAAGTGATTTGAATTTAAAATTTCAATATGCTTGACCAGACAACACACGGTGTCACTATTTCTCAGGAGTGCAGTTGCATGCTCTTTCCTCCCATGACAGGTGCTTGCTGAATCATACATCGTACAGATTTTTTCTTCTGATTATTGCAATGGTTAACATGGTTAACAGGGGCAACATCACAGCAATCCTTTTTTTAAATAAAAGTAAAATAAAAGTGAATTAACAGTTATATACAAAAGTTGTCTCAGTAGATTAAAGAGGGCTTAGATGTAAATGGCTCAAGAAAATACTGCACAAATATGAGTTCCTGTGTCCATTGGTGAATGGTAAGCTTAGGCATATACTGTACGTAGATGGATGGTATGCCTTGATGGGCTCAATGGCCTGTTATCATAATATTATCATGACATTTTTTTCTGTTCTTATACCTATATAACCATGCACTGCACAGAGATAACCAGAAGTCAATGCAGTTTCGAAGTATAATTGGAATTTATACTGACGCTGCTTGGTGGGGTGTCTGAGTTATTCTGACTAAGCTATACCCATTGAACAAATATACCCTTTGAACCCCTTTTTCTCTTTTCAGGAGTGGTTCACTGTGTATGAGCACAACAGACGCACACACTGTACTGTGTCTGACCTCGTCATGGGGAACGAGTATATGTTCCGTGTCTACAGTGAGAACTTTTGTGGGCTGAGTGAAGAACCCGCATTCAGCAAGAACACAGCTACCATAGCCAAGACAGGTAATTAACAAAAAAACGGCTTTGTACCGCAAACAGTGATGTTCTTGAGACATGGTGCACCACCATTAACCATTGTTCTTGTCTTGTTCATGTGCAGGTTTGACTATAAATCAAGCTGCCTTTAAGGAGAAGGACATGAGCAGTTCCCCCAAGTTTACACAGCCCTTGATAGACAGATCTGTTGTTGCAGGCTACAGTACTGCCATCAGCTGTGCTGTGCGGGGCTTTCCCAAGGTAGGTTTTTCATACTGTGTGCTAGTGCTGTATCTGTATTAATAGAAAAAACTATGCTGAAGTGAAATGCTGAAGCTGACTTATTTTCTCGTAAGTCTCAAAAGACAGGAAAAGACATCGGTCAGCCTAACGCTAACATCAGCCTGCTCTCCATCAAGGTGTATCAGCACAGATTTTTGACAACTGTTACAGCCCTGCATTTATCTAATGCACTTCAAACAACATGTACAGTACTCACCACTGGGCAAATTGCTTAAAATTCAAATCTTCATTTGTTTAGAGCTTTAGAACAATGGAATCATTCAAACTTGGAGAAGCTAGCCTAATTTAGTAAGTTAGCATTGTGTCTCCCCATGTTAAGTCTATGGACAATTCAGCATCCAGATTTTGAATTTTGAGGTCTCATTCAAATTTAATAAAGTCTACAGAATGAGGGGTCTTAGATCTGGATTCGTTGAGTTTAAATTGAATTATGTTTGCACAAAAAAGTCTTAATTTTTAATGCAAATTATTTAGTAGTATCCACCCCTAAACAGTAATTCTGTAACGTACTGCATCTATACCAAAATCTGGATTTCGGGAGCCCATAGAGATTGTTGTCCACCTGTGAAATGGCATTGAGATTGGTTTTGAAATGGCAGAGATATCAAGCTTTTATATGAGAGTGCTACCATGCTCAGTGTCCTTTAAGAACTGTTTTGTTTACTGAGCATAATGACTGCAAATTGAACATTGCTGTTTTATATGCTTGGTTCTAAGTCACTGGGAAGTTCTGAAAGCATCATCACACAATTACCCTGAATACAAATCCTGGTCACAACAACATTTTTAAGCACACAGTAATGCTTCTAAGAACGCTCTCGGTGCAAATCAATAAATCACAGCATGAAATACAGGGGGCCTTTACCCTGGGCCTCTCAAGCTAAAGTACTAGTTTTCAGTGCAGTGTATGCATATCGTAGTGCAAAATTAAATGCTAAACATTCAAGTTCCAACTGTGGAGGGAAGTCACATGGGTTGATGCACAATTAGGCATAGCGTCGACTTGGAAAGGAATACTTTAGTGGGTAGGGTATTCCTGGCATAATTTTGCATTATCAACTGTTGTGTCAGATAACACATATTGCAGTTATTTGGCATATTGCAGTTATATTTTCTTGCAATAAAGGACACAGTTGAATCAATTTCAATATTTGTATTTCTAAAGTATAGCAGTGTGTTATATAGGCTAAGGGAAAAATGTATCAAGGCATATTCCAGGCACACTGACAAAAGTGCAAAATTGTTCAACACAAGACAAAACACAAAATGGAAAAGGTAGTTAAAGAAATGCAATATTTTTAAAAAGGAATTTGTTCAATCATAACAAATTCAAACACGCTTCTCCTGTCCCCTGTTCCTGCTATTTGGAGTGCGCTTTTACACACACACTGTCTCTTTTCTCTTGCTCATCAAATACACAGAGAACATGCAGCTTTGGTGGTTTGTGTGAGCTGGGACCGCACACAAAATGGCTACATTTCACACAGTTGTAATGTAGATTGTTCAGTTTACGCAAAGTCTGTTTCAGAGAAAAACTGTATGTCGGAGGCGTCGTAGTTATAGAACATATTATTTCAATAACTATAACACCCACAGTTATTTATCCCCACCATAATGTCTTTATCCACTTCATCACATGATTGCAGTGAATGCATTTTGTGTGATTGTGTGAAATTAGTTTTGATTGTGCTTGATAGATCATTGACACATTCGCACCAGCACCTGCTGCCTACTGTCTGGCAGGCAATTTTTTTATGAAGAAAATGGTACTTGTACTGCTTGTATTTCTTTACATTTACGTTCTTTACGTTACGTTTTTTTTCAAATTTAAGAAAACATAGTAATTTTATGCCAAAATATTTAGGAAAAGTCATTGAAGGAGGAGAGCATTGTATTTACAGTGTTGGAGTAATTTTAATTTAAAGTCTAAATAGCCAATGGCATTGCCACTGGCCTTTCTAGTGTTAAATCAATGAGAAGGTGATTCACAGAACTATTCCCAATATGGGCTTATCACAAAGCATGGTGTTTTTATAACCAGGCACATCTTCAAGGTGCTCTCCCAAATATGACAGAATGGGCATACACCTGCAATTGAGCATTCTAGTTTTATGAATAAGAAGAGGAATGGGATAAAAAATGAAAGAAGGTCCACTTGAAGGCACTTTAAAGATTCAGGTTGTTTCTGGGGCTAAATTGCCTCATGAAAATCATTATTTAAATGTAAAGATTTTCAATGGGTAAATAAAAAGATTGATGCTCTGTTGCACTAAATATCGCATTACAAATACTTGACTATATGTCTACTGTGTCTACCCCCCCCCCCCCCTCTCTCAGCCCAAGATCATCTGGATGAAAAATAAAATGATAATTGGGGAGGACCCTAAATTCCTCATGCAGAACAATCAGGGGGTTCTGACCCTCAACATTCGCAAGACCAGCTTGTTTGACGGAGGGAAGTACAGCTGCAAGGCTGTCAATGATCTGGGAGAGGATGTAGTGGAATGCAAGCTGGAGGTCCGAGGTATACATGGATTAGAATTATGAGTGATGGAAGTGTGCTCAAAAGGGTCACTGTGTTACAGGAAGTTCGGACATTTAAACACAACTTTGTGAAACATAAAAGGTTATTACACATGATAAAGACCATGACTTTGTCACAGCGTGGCTGAAAAAATGTTCAGACTTAGCCTCATCACAGAATATCAAAACGTTATTATAATTATCCGTGTAGTCATCTTGTGCTAATTGGATTTCCTGCATTGATAAATGTTATACAATTCAATGACAACCAGTCTGTGTGACAATAATTGTGATAGGCTGATGAGGCTCATCAAAGTTATGACTTGGATAACTCAAGCTGATTATAGGTCTCAGCAACAGAAATCTGTGACCTATGAACTAAAGACTATTAATAACCACAATTCATTGGCATTCATATCATTAGCATGGATCCTGTGATGTAGCAGTAATATGACAGCGCAACTGCAAAATTATTCCTGTTTAAACCTCCCTTATATAACTGCTTTTTTCCCCAGTTATCCAAGCCGAGAAGGTGGAGTGATGGCGTGAAAAGCACAAATGAAGTGGCGAATTACAAGACACACAAAAGGACAAAAGTTCAATGGCAGAAAGTAAAATAAAATAAAATATAATTGAAGTCATAAATTGCTTGTGTCTGTCTTTTATAACTGTTCACACTCCATTAATTACAGTGGCTCTGAAGTGCAGAACTCAAAAACAAAAAGATCACAAAAACAAGAACTTTCTGTGCCAAGCGCAAACAAGCAAAGAAAACAAACACAAAAACATACATCCGTGAATGTCACAAACTTCTGTTAAATAAACGACTCTGAAATGCAATTACAGCATGCAAAAACAAAATATTGCTTAAATAAGTAAATGTGTCATCGGTAATATTTGTTGAATTATATTTATTGAATTTTCAACATTAATTTGCAGTAGCTGGACGTTAAAGTTGAATTCTAAATTCACTTTCACTTATTTACACTAGCAATGACCAAGGACGCTAGTTAAACCATTTTTTAAGTAGCTGAATAAAAAATGTTAATGTCCAACTAACGTTTAAAATTCAAGAAATATAATTCAACAAACCTCATTGAGCCAAACAGCAAGCTACCGGTGCCAAATGCTTGAGTCTGCAACAAATGATCATGCACTTGATGACACATTTCCCTAATTAAGCCTCATTTTTGGGTTTTGTATGCTCCACTTGCCTTCAGCGGCACTTGTGTTCGTATGCATCGTTACACTTCAAAGGTGCCTACAGAAGCGTTTATTCTACCTATATTTGTGATTTTCACCTCTCCTGTTTTTGTGTTTTATTTGTTTGTTTGCGCTTGGCACTTCAGCACAGCAAGTTCTTGTTTTGGCTTGCGGGCTAGCTAACACTGTGGACTTGCTCTTCTGAGCTCTCTGTGGCCACTGTCCTTGGATGAGATGGGGAACACGGGCAGTACTATGGGCATTATCCAAAGTATGGATATAGGAGCACATTAGCAGGGTAGGTCAGAGACAGTGGTGAAATCACTGAAAAATGTCAGCCAAACCCAGCTCTAGAAACAGCGACACTGCTAAAAAATAACTAAAATGTCGACCATTGTTAATTACGTAGGCTACCTGCTAAATGGATAATAGAGAGGGTGGGCCGGACTTTACTTACCGTCAATTGAAAAGATGGTCAGCATGCAAAACAGTGCCATGTCGAATGATTTTGAAAAGGTCAATGGAAACACTGTTCCATGCAAAATATGTGCTGCCAAATTCGCATACCACATGTCGACATCTATGATGTTAACCCACATCACAAGACATCACAGAAAGGCCAAGGCCAACGGATCATAGAAAACAAGCATCCAACTTCATAGTGAGACCTCGCCAGTGTGACAGCTGTCCTGCTGAAACCACACTTAATTGCAGATTTAATTGCAGAAATGGTAACAAAAAACATGTTTCCTGTAAGCATGGTAGAGGATAAATGGTTTGGGGCCTACTGGCATTTGTTGAATCCGAATATACTCCTGTTCGATGTAGGCTATTGTTGAGCAAAAAATTACAACAGCCCAAATTGAATGCAGTGAAACAGCTGCTTTGATCTCCAAGTCCAGCAAGGTTGTGAGGACACATCTATGTGTGGACGGCACTAACTACAGTCTTACGTGACCGTAACTTGCCACTTTATTGAAGATTGGGTCATGTGTTAACCTGTGCAGTGAGCAAAGAAGAATACAATCATTCTAGAAAAGATATAGCAATTCTTATTTTTTATTTGTTTTAACGTTTTAACAACATGATCTGCTCTGATTCAAGTAGTAGCGTGTTTTTATTAGCAGTATCAAGGGCATAATTTATGGGGGGGGCAGCGTTGGCTATTGTGGAAAGTGATCTACGATGTGGAGAGCGTAGATCAGCCAAAATATAATTCACAGTTACAAAGCTAGCAGCGACACTCTGGCTTTTGCTTAATTCTGGTATGGCCTAACCCAGAAGCTCCAATATAGTGCCTGGAGGTGTACTAACAAATTTTTTAGCAATGGAATCCTATGAGTTCTATTCCCCCGAACCGCCTGCTCTGTTCCTGCTCTCCGTGTCTTATCTCTAGACCACCCCTTTGAAGCTTCTAGCCCTTTGAAGTTTCCTAGGGATGAGAGCAGGCTAAATGATGAATTAGTGGTCTGACAATAGTGAACTTGAAATTCAATTGTCTATCATTATCTCACAGACCATACTGAGCTGTGTTAATTTAGAATAGTAACTGGCAAAGCAACCTGCAAAGTGGCTGAAAATAGTTGAAATAACTAGTTTCACTCAGACTCAAAGAGGCTGTTTTAGAGGGAGAGAATACTTTTATTTTCCTATGGGAGGAGATATGCAATTATCCTAAAACATTTATTGGCCATTATGTTGGGTCATTCATGACATCATGAAGGACCTGGACCCAACAGCTCAGAGCTCGGTACTACATTGGACTCCACCCATTCAATCTGCACTAGCAACTGATGGAATTTATGTAATGACTGATGTAATTTGATGTTGCAATTCAATTGATTTCTCGTATGCATCGTGTGGGTACAGGTTTTTGTTTTAGCCCAGCTCTAAGACAGCTGATTTGACTTGATTGAATACCATGATTTGTTCATTAGTTGAATCAGGTGTCATAGTGCAGGGCTAAGACAAAAACCTGTACCCACACCAGCCATTTTTGCATAAGATTGGGCACCCCTGGCCTAGAGTCAGCACAATGGCTTGTTCCTGACATACAGTAGTTAAATTAACTATGCCAAAGTGTACTAGCGTAATGACTGTAAATCCATAAAACTCACACAAAAAGCCCATTCATCCTCCATGACATAGCTTTTCAGAGTTTCTCTACTTGTTCATCATACATAGACTATCAAATATTATCAAATATAATAGATTATCAAAGCATTTTTATGCTGCCTCACTGAAACAAGAACCATACTTTGCAGTACACACAGCAGCTGTTCAAATTTTAATGTTGTTTCTACTTTGAAACACATTCATGAATTCAAAGGAAATATGCAATAAGTATACATTACTAAAGGTGTCACAGTCATCTTTAAACAAAGAAAATTTTAAGATTTATCCATTTTTAATTTGAGAATAAATTAGCTTGATGAGGTCTTGTGGTTATTGATGTTACTTATCCAAAAACTACAATAGATTTTTCACAATTACATCACAAAGGTCATTGCTCAAATGAGCAGTTATATGAGCAGGTTACTGTATATGAACAAAGACAGCATAATTCATTCCAAAAAATTGATTAAAAACAAAATGTATGCATATTCATATTAAACAAAAAAGATTCAAATCTAATTTATCTACCACTTAAATTTGGAATCTGGCCATGAAAATTACCCTATCAGAAAAAAATTATAACAAATTAGTTGAATTCTGTAGTCAGTTAAATATTCAAAGAAAACCAGGTAGATTCATATCAAGTAATGTTTCTGTGTTACCACAGCCAGGCAGATTAAAACATAGGCATTACAGGTACACCCAGAAATCACAGTTGTGTGGTTGCATAGACTCAGAATTATGCTTTTTACTGCTGCATAATAATATCCCTCTCCCGTCCTGCTTCATTCTCTCCCATCTCAGTTATTGTGGACTGTCCACTTCATTCGCTTTACCAAGATAGCACAGCCTTCTCACAGTGTTATAAAATCACAGCAGTATTTTCACGACAACATTGCAGCCACATAAAAAGTGTTTCTGTGAGGCTATTTGTCCACTGCATGGTAGTTCCCTCTCCTGTAAATAAAGGCTACTATACTTCCCAACAGTGCCACACCTAGGACAGCCACTGCCACTGCAAGAGCTGTAACCACACCTGAGAGAGAACAAATACCACTGGGTTAGTCAGGGTGCATTGAATAAAATGGTATCCAAATGATATCCAAATTAATTATATCATGAATATTTCAAATGTGAGTTGTAATAAATTCCTATTCATGTTACCATAAGTTCATCATAGTAAAATATCCGTCTTACTGGATTCTGACCCGGCCTGTTTCAGTCCACACTCTGCATCCCAGTCCTGTGTGATGACATCTTTCACAGCCTCAATGAAGACGGTTAAAGGGCATGGGTTGGCAGTGCAGCCAGGCACAGGGGTAGGATAGGGGTCATGGGTTGAGTCGTTTCGGTAAAATAACCCAACCGAATATGACCTGAAACCACATCATACAAAAATGCAACCATACTTCACTGTGCCTTCACACTGTATACTCTTTCCCATGTATTCTTTGTTAATACTCTTTTTTCCACATTAAATTGATGAAATCATGTTCCAATTAAATGTAATTATGAAATATCCTTTAGCCTGAAATGATATGTCATTTCTTGTTCCCAGAAGATTTATTAATCACTTTCAGGTTAATTAGTGATTTTCTTTTTATTTAAAGTACTCAGCTGTTATGAAGAACATCACAGGATGCATAAACAAACCCGTCTTTCTCCTGGTAAAACTCAAAGAGTTGGCAGGAAGCGTAAGGGGGTAATCGGCCATTGTATACATCTAGGGCGGCCTGGAGAGTGATAAGCGTGGAGTCATGCTGGGGAGAGAGAGAGAGAGAGAGAGAGAGGGAGAGGGAGAGGAGGAGGGGGGTTGGAGCATTGCACACAAGCTGGCACAAGTTTTATTTCATCCTTCCTGACTGCCAAAAGGCAGTGCTTAATACTGAATATCTTCCGTCTCACACTAGCTTAGCTCCAGAAATTTATACTAATAAAGTCTATCCATGACCTAGGATGACATAGGCAAAAACATAAGTAACCCTTTCATCCGAAAAACTGCCCTTTTTTATCTTCCTGCAATGCAACGGTCATATTTACCGGCTCAATCACTATCATCTCATTAGTCAGAGAGAATGAAAAGCAATTGTTTGTTTGCTTGTTGCTGGTTGCCTTACAACCCGGAGCTGCAGGTCACACCTTCCTAGGCTACAATGAGACTTGGGGTTTCCAACAGAGTTGGACTCTACCATACCACCTCATCTTGGGCTACCACTGTCAGGAGTGAGTGCTTATAGCCTCCCTCCCTAGCCGCTTAGCAGTACAGAGCTGTTCAGCTCCCCATGCTGCTAACTAGCAGGTTGTTGTTTTTTTCCAGCTCCTTGATCATGGGTGTTTCTGCCTGACTCTCTCGCTAGTTACCCACAAGTAGGATAGCCGATCTGACTAGTTTGCCTGACATTAGGAGCTTTCATCCATATGGGATATATAGTCCCCTCCAAAAGTATTGGAACAGCAAGGTCAATTCCTTTGTTTTTGCTATACACTGAAGACAATTGAGTTTGAGGTCAAAAGATGTACATGAGATGACAGATCCGAATTTCAGATTTTATTTCCTGGTATTTTTATCTATATTTGTTAAACAACTTAGAACATATCACCTTTTGTATCAGACAACCCAATTTTTAGGTGAGCAAAAGTATTGGAACATGTGACTGACAGGTGTTTCTTGTTGCCCAGATGTGTCCTGTTAGATTGATTGGTTAAACAATAAATAGTTCTGAATGTCTACTCTTGGTTTTAGCCTTGGGTTTTGCCTGTGAAAACTGCATTTGTGTTATAAAAGATAAACTAACATGAAGACCAGAGAGCTGTCTTTGGGAGAAAAGCAAGCTTAGAAAAGAGGGGAAATCGATCAGAGCCATTGCACAAGCATTGGGGATAGCTTGTACGACAACTTGGAATGTCCTGAAAAAGAAAGAGACCGCTGGCGTACTGAGCAACAGATATCGGACAGGTCGACCAAGGAAAACAACAGCAGTTTCTGACAGAAACATTGTGAAAGCTGTGAAGAAAACCCTCAAAACATCAGTCAGTGACATCACAAACAATCTCCACAGGACAGGGGTGAAGGTATCTCAATCAACTGTTCGAAGAAGACTTAGAGAGAAGCAATATAGAGGCTACACCACAAGATGCAAACCACTCATCAGTAGTAAAGTTCTGGAACAAAGTTTTATGGACTGATGAGACCAAGATTAACTTCTACCAAAGTGATGGAAAGGCCAAAGTGTGGAGAAAGAAGGGATCTGCTCATGATCCAAAACATATAAGCTCATCTGTGAAGCACGGTGGAGGAAGTGTCATGGCTTGGGCTTGCATGGCTGCTTCTGGAGTGGGCTCACTAATCTTTATTGATGATGTAACTCATGATGGTAGCAGCAGGATGAATTCAGAAGTCTACAAAAACATTCTGTCTGCCAACTTACGGAGAAATGCATCCAAACTAATTGGGAGGAACTTCATCATGCAGCAAGACAATGACCCAAAACACACTGCCAACACAACAAAGGATTTCATTCGGGAGAAAAAGTGGAAGGTTTTAGACTGGCCAAGTCAATCACCAGACCTTAACCCAATTGAGCATGCATTTCACCCCCGAAACAAACAACAACTGAAAGAGGCTGCAGTAAAAGCCTGGAAAAGCATCACAAAAGAAGAATGCAACAGTTTGGTGATGTCAATGGGTCGCAGGCTTGATGCAGTTATTGCAAGCAAGAGATATGCTACCAAATATTAAGTGTTATTTGCTTTCAGTTACTTAAATACTCTCTGTTCCAATACTTTTGCTCACCTAAATATTGGGTGGTCTGATACCAAAGGTGCTATGTTTTAAGTAGTTTAACACATCTAGGTTATAGATAAATACCAGGAAATAATATAATACAAATATCATACAATACAAATACCAGGAAATAAAAGCTGAAATTCTGAACTCTTGTCTCATGTTCATCTTTTTATCTCAACCCCAAATGTATTCAGTGTATTGCAAAAACAAAGGAATTGGCCTTGCTGTTCCACTACTTTTGGAGGGGACTGTAATATAATGAGATTGGTGGGTCTAGAGCATGTCTTCTCAGAACTAACTGCTTCTCTTTAATATATATTTTAGAAATTGTAAAATAATAAAAACAGTTAAATTATAAAATACTTAAACTGAACTGGTGTCGGTAGCCAGCTTGCTACATTGGGTAAAGAAGCAACATTAAACTGGTAGAGCACTGATGTTTACCAGGGGAAGTATCCCCTAGCATACAAGCAGTTTGTGAGGCAGTTATGCAAGTTTGTAATGGTGTTCTTACAATAGACAAAGCCATGTCAAACAAGGACTCAATACTTTTTTTTCTGTTCTTAAAATAAATGTTCAAAATTCCCTCACAAAATCACACAATGCAGTTCCAATATCTTCTGTGTGCAATGTCTCATATTTGTGAAAAAATAGTTGAGAAGGCAGATTCAGTCAAGTGTCATTAAAATAAACTGTGCCAGAAACGAACGGTCTTATGTAAGATTTATCTGGGAATGTTGCCGCTTTTGTGTACACTAGTGCTGTGGCAGAAGATTTCTGTAAATCTTACTAGGTTCTGACCAGGCAAATTGAAGAAATTGGGGGGGGGGGGTTCTTTTGAAAATTGACTCCGATTGACACATGACACTGACACAGACAATTGCAGGAATATTTACAAGTTTATATATACACACACACATATATATATATATATATATATATATATATATATATATATATATATATATATATATATATATATATGTGTGTGTGTGTGTGTGTGTGAAAGAGGTTTATGAGCCCGCATGTGGGGTCATGCTAACCCATGTGAGCTAGTTGACCTACAGGAACAGGTTGCAGAACTACTGGATAACATTACAATGACAAAACACAGAAAATTTAGAGAGAAACTCACAATCGCACTCTCATCCTACTGCTCACTCAAAAAAACTCTCTCCATGCAAGACAGAGTGAGTGAGTGAGTGAGTGAGTGAGAGAGAGAGAGAGAGATAGAGAGTGATGGTCATGGATACACAGCAAGACAATAGACACTGTCAGGACATTGCACAGACTGCTCTTGGAAGTGTCTCAGTTGTATTGGCGCTGAGCTACAGATGCTAGCTACCTTAAAGCCATTGACATTTGTAGTAGCATTGAAGTGTAACTCACGGCTGAGTACATGATCAGTTTGAGTGGACTCTCCTTCTGCACAGCACTTGTGAAGTTCCCCAGGATGGCATTCAGCAACACCCCTATGATGAATATAATGTATTAATGAGCTCTTTGATGAAGGTAACAATTTAGCTCAGTGAATGCATTGTACGGCAGCTGAGGCTGAAGACTTGTGAATGTCAAAAATGAAAACAAAATACAAGTGGAATCAGTATTCAAAATGTTTTGCACTCTCACTGAGGCTTGGTTTATACTTAAAGGGTCTGGAATTAACCTAAAGCATGAAACATTCAGATTTTTTTGATATTGTAATTGGTGAAAATATGAGCGAGTACAGGGAATAATGACAAAGGTGAATTATAAAACAGTGTGAGTGGAAAAGTGATTCTGTGCTTCCAAAGTGATGGTAAGCTTCCAAAATAGACTCTTTGATTCAGTGAGTCTCTAGAGCCATGTAAAAGTGACTAGAACACTGTAACACACATACACTGTTAGGAATGTATGCAGTGATCTTAATTTAAGGATTAGATTATGTACAATAGCTTCAAGACTTTTCTGTACTTCACTTCCAAATAACCTTGAAATAGATGGAGTCCGCTTTGGCCCCGTCACTGCACCAAGAGGCAGTCACTCTGAACTGAGGTCAAAGTTTTTTGTCTCTTATGTCCGAATCTCTTTGAAGAAGTGGTTGTTGCATATATTTCCTTGCGATATTTAAATTGAAAAACTGAAATTCAGGTAAATTTAAAATTTGAGTCTGACTTTAGACAAATTCACTTGTGAGCATGCAAACCAAAAAGCCATAAATCCATGTGTCCTTTTGGGTTATCATTAGACAAAGGCATGTTGCGCACATGGTGAAAGACATACAGTAGACAAAATCTGCTCATATAGACTTTCTTACTCACTGAATGGTTTCAGTATAAATGGGAGCCACTTCTTAGAAGCTACTGGGGCTAGAAGACAGTAAAGCTGCCCTAACCATATTAATAGTGCCCTTACAGTTGCTGGTTTGTTTTAGGTGGATCTTGGAAAATTCTGTGGCCTCAGCTTGAAGAGTCACTGAATAAGGTGTAAGTCTTAGCGCACAATGTCACTCAGGTGAAAGAAGTTCACAACGCCTTACGTGCTTGTACCAGAGGACAAACCAGCATATTGTACATGCCAGCACAATGTCTACTATGCTATTATTAATGAGAAATGGGCTGTTATGACAACCCTTTCCTCAAGGTTGTGTTTTCTAGCCTAGCAGAAGTGAAAGTCATGTTTCATAAGTTTTTCTACACCTTCAGCTTACAAATTTAATCACAAAAATAGTTGCAGATCTCAGTGTGATGTTCCAAAATAATATTAGAAAAGCAGAACATATAGTGTTCAAATGAAACTTGACACTGTGCTGTTATGTGAATCCATAAAATACTGTTATAATACAAGCAACAATACAATAACATATATTGGGTTTCTTTCACCCTACATTAAGCAGAATTAAAATTAATGTATGGACTGAAACAGCCTCAGCAAATAAAATAAAAATACAGCCCAAATAATCATTATACCAAAGGTATAGTTAATTACCTCTTTGTCTACGCCCCAAACCCATATGAGTGGGCCCACAGAATCATATCAGTCTCATTAACACACTTACCAACACACTGGAGACTTATTAACACACCCATCAGCCATGCACTGATGAATTCTCCTACTGAGCAAACTAATTAGCTGTAATTCACACACCCTCAAAGTAAACACAGTCCCAGCAGGGAGATGTATGCCGGCTAGTCTATGTATTAACCCTTAACGGCTGCACTCCTGGTCTCACTGGTCCCTTTAAAGGTAGATTGAGCATAAGCCATGTGTTCTACCCAGGGGGGTGCTAATTAGTCCCTCCATAATATATTCAAGCACACAAAGTGTTGAGGATCATGAATTACTACAAACTAGGCAGGCTATTTCCTCTCGATTTTTTTATTCTTTTCATGTTTGATGCAAAAAAAACAATGGTGTAAGAGATTGCTTGATGTTTTGGCCATGGTCACCATTAACTCAGTTGTTGACCATATCAGTGCATCCTTGCAATATGACACAATGCATTCATGTTCACATTTCACACTGTCTTTCGTCCCTGAGCACCACTGTGAGTACTTACCTCCTGCCAATCTGGCCTTGTCTTTGCGCTTGTGAGTGAACACGCTGTACATAACCTCAAAGGATGCAATTTCCTCCAGAGTATTAAACACTTCCTGGGTTGCCCAGGATGGGATCGTCAAGTTGTGAATTCTCTATGAAATAGAACAGACATTCCCATCTTTGTGATTACCATGACATCTGTAGCATAGCATAAACATTAGAATGATTATAATATGGTCATAGAAATTCAGACTGACAAATGTAAATGATTGATTATTTTAGTCATAGCAATGCAATTAGCTAAATACTTTTTCTTCTCTTGATGCAACTCTTACCAATCACGTGTTGAAATATTAGCATTACTTATGATAGTGATTATCACAGAAGTGCCATGATGGTATGTAGATGCATTACTATTATCACAGTTAAAGCTAGCACCAGAAAGTGTGTCCATATCAGTTTTGTATCAACAACTTGAAACTTAAATGACAGAGGCTAGCACTGTTCAGCATTCATCAATGGGGGTCAAGTGCATGTAAATCCTATCGTCAGTACCTGACAGTAGAGGGTGTCATAGACCCTCCACACTTTCCGCACTGCCAGTCTGTCCACTGGGTAGCCAGTGTGGTTTGACAATTCTTGAATGAATCCCTGAGCAGTTTCCATAGAGAGTTGCATGACAGAGAGAACATGAACATGGGTTAAACATTGAGAGAGGAAGTAATGTGCCATTGTAGCAGAACATACATTTTAATGGTCTCTGAGCATGAGAATAGAATGAGGAACAGTGACAAAAGGCAAAAGAGGACATGCAGACAAAAGAGTTCCATTGCTAGAGTTCTGTTGCTAGTAGCAGTGTAGTCAGCAAAACATTCTGCAGTTCTTCAATGTCTCCACCAGAGGGAGAATGAGCTCTACTCATTGGAACCACCTTGGAACAGGCCTCACTAATTCAATCACTGGTTTAATGTGATTCATGATAGCCTGTTTAATTAAAGGCTGTTCAATTTAATTTTGTCACTAATTTAATCCCTTGCTTAATTTTCATATATGAATAGCGAAAGAATTCATGGGAGATTTGAGAAACAATGCAAGATGCAGATTCAGACAGACTGACAAAACAACAGGCTGATGAAGGACCTACAGTAAGACTTTCAAATCACATAAAGAGACAGAAAATATGTGCATGTATATTAATGTTTAAATTATGTGGTCATGCAATTCTTCTTTATATTATTATTATTCTTATTATTATTATTGCTGTTGTTGTTTTTACCCTTTTAACTTAATATTTAAAGAAGCTCTGGTAGAGTTTGTACCATGCTTTTTTATATATATAAATGCCTCTATTCTGTCTAATGGCAGTGTTCTTTATTTCTCTTGTAAATATCATACTGAATATTGTACTAAGGTACATTTTCTAACCTTATAGGTCTTGAGAACTTTCTGGTAGTCTTCACTGCGAAAGGTCTCAGCCATCAAATCTCTGAATTTGGGGCAGTGTTTAAATGGTGTCTTCAGCAACTGAAAGTTTAAAAAACAGTGTCATTTCACATCATACGTTTTTGTTCACACATGAAACTGTGGTTTGGTTATCACACTGACTGCAAAATATCATTAGTACCCTTAAAATAAAATAAAATAAAATAAAATAAAATAAAATAAAATAAAATAAAATAAAATAAAATAAATATAATATAATAAAAACTGAAATATAATGTTAGTAATAGAAATAAAATACAATACGAAGCTCCAAAAATATATTGCAATACTTCACAATGTATTGGAAAATAAGCTAATTATTTTTTAAAAAGACATCGCTCTGAATAAATTTGTCAAAGTCCACATGAATTGCAGTACACATGATTCCCATAAGGGCAGGAAATGTGTTCCCTGGCGGACACACTTCAAATTAAATAGTGCACTACACTGGTTCACACTTTAGAGCTCACGCAAGACAGACAATATAAAACCTTTAGATAGAAAACTGATTGAACAAATACTTAAAACTCAACCATACATTAAAACCAAATGATGCTTAGCACATATTCAAAGTGAATTATTAGTAAAATCCTGCTTTCTCGTGACAAATGAAAATATAGAACACATAAAAATAATGAATATATGGCTACATTAAGGCCTCCTTCACCATTTCTGGTAGAATCAAAATAATAGTATACATTTGTAAGCGGTATTAAATAAGAATAACATTTATTTCACACTTATGTTTTATACTTGAAAAAAATTAGTTTCATGGCTTATTTTATGGCAATAGTGTTTCTCCCATGAGTAAAATAATCCCTTTAGTCCCATTGATACCTGAGTATATAGATTAATCCCTCAATTTTTATTTTTTATTTTTTTTTTTACATCTGATAGATAGGCTATATTATGCCTGTG
Organism: Anguilla anguilla; assembly: GCF_013347855.1. Taxonomy (NCBI): domain Eukaryota; kingdom Metazoa; phylum Chordata; class Actinopteri; order Anguilliformes; family Anguillidae; genus Anguilla; species Anguilla anguilla. The sequence goes on from NC_049202.1 coordinate 41,695,390, forward strand.
GCAATAGAAAATAAAAACCTAACTTAAAACATAATGTCGCTGTACTGGTGTGTAGTAAAACTGTCAAAAAAGGGTTAAGGAGATATTATAAAATGACACAATTACCATGAGGTGAAAGCCTTATTTTAAGTGGGCTGAATCTTTACAGTAAGTGCTGCAGTAAGAGGTATGCCCAAAGAAATACTATGTACAGTATCACATGGGCAGCATTGCTTTCTCATTTATACCAGGGCAAATGATTAATTGCCAAATTCAAGCTGTTGTTGTGTACAGCAAAAACAAATGGATACTAGTCATTCTCGTGATAACATGGGAAGTACATTAGTATATGGAGGCAACCAAAATATGGCCAAAGGGCCAATTTCCAATGAAAACACTAGGCGCAGTCACCTTTCCCATCTCCGCTACCCTCTAAATTCAATCAAAACTGCTGTATAGGCATGACCAGGGACACTCCTGCCAGAGGAAACACAGTTATCATGCTACTGGGGCTTATCGGACATTCTGACAGCCGGCCACGATGTGACAGTGGCAATTACAGTGGCAGCAGTGTCACCATCCCCTCACCTTGTCCTGGAATCTGGGGACAGTGTGTACTGGGACCGGACGCCACAGCAGTTGGTGCTGGATGGGAGGCGGGCGCACATTTGGGGGAAACAGCCCCGCCAGATTGGCTTCAGCGCTCATAAGCGTGCGATCGTAGTCGGTGCTGCGCACGTACACCTTTGGGGGCGGGTGGAGAAAGACAGCAGTTACGGAGAGGTCAGGTCTCGCTCTGCATGCCCGAACATGAGTGAACCTGGCTCCCCTCTCAAGCAGACAGCACACCTGTCATATGAAGTAACTCCCTGTCTGCTTGCGGTTGATTACCTGGACTTTGTTGGTCAAGATGTAAATGACAGATTCTATGAGAATGGGCAGATTGTGCATGTTGTCATTGCGGAAAGTGCTGAGTAAGGAGAATTGTGTGTGGGGGTAAGACTGGGAAGGGAGGGGGCAAGGATGAGGTGATGAGGTGAAGGGAGCGGGAAAGGGGAAGGATGAGGTGAAAACTGAGAAAAGGGAGAAGGGAGAGGGAGGGGGAAGAAGAAACCACCAGTCGAGGTTTATGAGTGACAGAAGGGTTGCACAGACAAATGAAGAAGGAGACAGAGACAGAGCGTCAGCAACAGTGGGAAGGAGAGAATTATAATTATGGTAGTAATTACATGTTGCTTCAGAGAGTGAGAATGGAGAGGACAGAAACAGTAGGGGGAATCTGAGCTGTGTAATTACACCATAGACACCTAGTGGGACACAGAGAGCCAAGAAACAGTGTCATCCTACAGTATAACTGGCATAAGTCCTGCAGCCTACATTCATTGCTCACCAATTGTATACACAAACACACACACACACACACACACACAGAGTTGTACAGAACATCATTGTAGTCACATGTACATATACTGCATAATAATTCAGTCATAGAGAACAAAATTACCTCTTTGCAGTTGTAATCTGCACTGAGGAATTTTTCATAGCGTTTCTTCAGAAATCTTCCTAATTCATATTGCTGTCTCATCCCCAACTGAAGACAGAAATAATGATATAACAAGGTTGATTTAAAACTTGATGCAGTAATAAAAATAAATATCAACATAATGCAAACATGTATATATTCCAGATATTCCGTATAAACACAAAATATCATACCCCAGCTGTTTTTCATAAAGGACATCTCTTTCTATAAAACATGAACTTCCATTTTAAGCCCATTAATATGTACCAATACAGTAAAGATGCAATGCACACAAGGGCAGCATAAATATAAGTTTCAAATATACGTCTCCAGATGCTTAATGGACAGGCATATTTGTCATTTAGACTGCTTTTTCAGTTCTTGATTATTTTGTGATATAAAATCAAAGCTCCAGTGAAAGGGTCCATTGTACAGTGGTGGGGTATGATTGTATTGCTTCAAAAAAAACCTGACATTGCACAGATCTTTGATCCTGAGTGCACTGAAATTAAGGTCAGCAGAAGAAAAGGGCAAGTGAAAAGTAAGAGCCCCTAGTACAGTAAACACATGCAGTACTGTACCTCTGTCAGTTGTCCAAAGCCTTGAGCCCACACTTCTTCTTTGTGAGGATCGTTAGGAAAAGACTCTATGGGGGACCGATCGCCGTGCCGAAATACCTACAGTCACATCACAAGACAGGTAAAACGTCAATAACATAGTACAGCAAGCATGTATATCTAGTGCAGAAATATACACCATGTTGTGCATGTGCATGCACACACACACACACACACACACACACACGTAACATATGGCACACAAAACTGACACATGCTGCGCTCTTAAAATGAACATAGTGTTACAAAACACCCTGAAAGTAAAATACCATAAACAGCAGATGAACACCATCCACACGTTCACACGCACAGTCACAGCACAGCAGTTTATAATTCAGCGCAGTAAGATATGGTAGGCAGAAAACATACAGCCACAACAAATTTTAGGATACGTGGCTCTTCTGATGAACAGCAAGAGAGGATCAGAAGAAATCCCAAATACTTCAGTGTTGCCAACATCTTATTCTTCCTGTGTCCTGTTATAGCTGATCAAACACTGCAACCAAGGAGAGAGAAATTGATGAACATACTGAATTGTCTACTAATATGTCCATAAAGGATGTGAAAGTAACCCATACCCCTTACTCAGATTTATTTAATGAAATATATTCCTCTTTAAGTTTGAATTTTATATATATATATATATATATATATATAGTTGTTCATTTTGTTCCACAAACTTTTATTGTTAAATATAGTAGGTTAATACAATATTGAATCATGTGATAATCTGAAATGTCCTTGTTCTTTTATACAATATAGATTTTCTCCATCCTTTACTTTTCCAAGTCCTAAAGTAAACATAAAGCAACCCATTGTATTCCTAAAACAAATAATTTTCCAGAAAATTCAGCACACTATATATATATATATATATATATAGTTTTAAAAAACGGCCATGTAGTTACCTGTCTGCTGCCCTTTCAGTGCCTAAAACGCCATTTGTCCTTCTGTTCCAGCCTGTTCCTGCGCCTCTACTTCATCTCTTCACCTTTATTGACTTGTTTGTGAAAATGAATTTACAGCCTTGGTGTGTTGGAACATACATGCAAACCAAAACTCAAAATGATGCACCAACGCGTTTATAAATCACTTACCTGAAGTTCCCGCCTTTTCTTCGTGCGTATGGCATAAATACCCATTATATTCTCGTATGTCATTCGTTGAGGTTTTGTGAATAAGGGTTTGTCATGCTGTAGATGTGTTTCTTGGTATTTAAAGAACAGTCAGTCTGATGTCTGTATCAGCTAACCTTCAGGTGAAAAAAGTATTGAACAGGTTATATTTATAATAACAACACATAATTATGAGGTCTGAAATTATGTTGGCTTAGTAACCAGTTTTTATTTGTCAAGAGCTGTTTTTTATCTCCATATTTGAACAACTTGTTTCCATGTAAACATGGAAACAAGTTGTTCAGTTATATTAATAAAACAAATTGTTATAAATATTGCTAATACAAAGCTATACCAAAAAGTTTCAGTTAATAAATCACAAAAAAACTATGTAGGCTATAGCCAAGTTAAAAGTTTTAGTTTCTGTGAGTAAATGCCTATATAATATTCCAGCATACATGGCAAAGTTTATTCAATAAGCCAGCTGTTAGGGCCATTCTTTAATAATACGGTTTGAAACTATTAGATATCTTACATAAAAATAATAGGCACAAAATACAAACTTTCATGATTTAGGTTAGTTTACATCATTTTATTTTTTCACTTCATGACTCATAAAAAGCATGTAAAATTTTGTGACATGTTGTCTTCCCTAGCTGGAAAGGATAAAATTTGACACAAAATGAGCTAGGCTGCCTTCATCCAACTGGATTTATGTAATTGGTCCACTACATCGATAACATTTGTTCTGAAACAACACATCCAGTACTACTGTCTCTTCTGGCCTTCTGACCATCACATTATTTTCTAGGCTGTAGGTCCTAGGCTTCTCCTTTCTTAATAAAAGGTGTTCAGGTGAGGTTCATAATAGATGCATGGATTAATTGAACAAAAACAAAACCACATGATTTATATCAGGCCAATTCATGAAATACCATATCTGTGTCATGTTGCCATGTCAGTCCACTCAAGATCATGTCTGATCAATTAATATTGGAACAATGTGCCTATAGCCACGAGCCATGAGAGCACATCAGAAAGGGAGACAGAAATAAAGAGATAAGGAAAGAGTGTGAGAGTCTAATAATGGTAGAGACCATGAATAGGCAGAGTAAAAAGAGAAATCAAAAATAGAGGGTTGAGGAGAAAAGCTTTGGGCACAGAGATGATTGTTCATACACGCACAAACTGAGTGAACACCACAGTACACAACACTACACTGAGAGAGAAGGAGGGAGAGGGGATGAATGCAGCAGTTTTGAAAGAGCTCTTGGCTCAGTTCAAATAGTTACCATGGTTTCAGGATGGTTTCCTTGGAGACGCAAGCAGCCAATAAAATAAATTTGAAGCGAATCTTTGCAGAGAGACAGAGTGGGATGGAATGAGAGGAAGAGGAGGAGCTACAGATACACAGAGTGACTGAACATTACAGAACATTAACACTGCACAAGGGTGGGGTGTGGATATGAGGGGGCAGAATGAGAGATTGGGGTTGGTGGGAGAGAGAAACAGAGTGGCTGGTGGGGAGAGCGGGAGAAACATACTGAGGAAGAGAGGAGCGAGAGGGCTATTTTAGGCTGCAGGTTGTCATGGAAACAGCAGCCACACTACAGAATGGAGAAGCTAAAACACATGGATAGATTAAAATAATTATCAGAATATTTATCTTAAAGTTTATCAAACCATTGTAACCTAATCGATCAATTTTTACAAGTCCTCTCTGTCAGTCATTGCATGTGTAATATAATAGTGTCTAGTCAGTGTGTTATCTATCAGCATTTCCTTCAGTGCAATGTCAAGGCTAATAGGCTGCAGTGTACATTCAGTCTGTCAGTAAGTCAGCCTGTGTGTTTCAATTAACACCAATACTCCACTTCCTCTTTCTCCCGATTTGCTCTCTGAAGGACAGAGGTATTCCCACATTTCTCGGTCGCCATGGCAACGCTGCAGCAAGAAAGAGAGGGTGCAAGAGGAAGGGGGAGGGGACACAGGCAGAGGGATGTGTGCACAATGCTAATGCTACTTCACTGATCATCGATTGTGTATTTATTCTCTTTCTGCCTCTCTGTCCTCCATGTATCCCCGAATTCAGTCTATATCGCAGTCAATTCATCCCTTCATCCACTCTTTATCTACCTTTCTACATAGATTGCTAGTGCGTGCTTATCTTTGTAGTGGTGTGTACACAGCCATTTTTTCATCAGTGTATTCTGGAATGATATGTAGAAAAATCTCCCTTCTGACTGCCTCTCCCATGATAATTCATCTTCATGTGAGAGGAATTTATTATGCATTTAAGCAGTCACACTATCCAACAATGATATGAAATCAGTGTTTTCCCAACAAGAAAATAATTCTAAGAAGTCATTAAACACAGTTGATAGGACTATACCTACTTTCAGTTAAATAAATAAAGGTACTCATTACTGAGGCAAACAGAATCATTACAAGGGAAGTGCTTTGGAGCTCCCCAAGGCTGGTGGACCTCAAAAGCCTGAATCCCAACGAAGAAAAGTGCTAGGGTGTCAAAAGCACATGAACATCCAATATAAGAACACACTGCACAAAAGATTCATGAAGAGAACAGGTCATTTAGCTGCTGCCTCATTATTTTGTTTATAGTTTACTGTGGGCCAGTCTTTGAAAGACTCCATATTCACAGCTGCATCTTGTCTGACTGAAGCTACATGTTGAATATGAATATCTGTCACATATTCTATGCCCGCAGGTTTCCCTATACACAATGGGTATGATGTGTCATATTTCTTTATTTTGCTATGCATGTGTGTCTATCATTTTCTGTGAGTGTGTGCATTTGTGTGTGTATGGGTGTGTGAGCGTGTTTATGCATGCGTGCAAGAGAGCATGCGTGTGTTGGCTCATGTTCGTACGTGCACATGAACGCAGCTATGTGTGTGTGCATGTTTCTAAAGTGCACATGTACACAGCTATGTGTGTGTGTGTGTGTGTGTGTGTGTGTGTGTGTCTGTATCTTGCATTCTGTATGTCACTTCTCCTCCTCCTGCTCCCTGGTTTTTAATCAATAACTCATCTGTCGACGTCGATTCGCCACAGGAAAACAAATGCCCTTCTTAGGGGTAGAGAGGGAAAGGGATATGAGGAAAGGTTCACAAAAGCACACCGGACAAACTTGTTCGGGGCTCACAGATGGAGGCAGGGCTGGTCCGTAGCTAGCCAAAGGGGCCGGTCAGGATGAGAGGAAGAGTGTGAGAGAGGTGTGAAGAGAGGACAAGAAGCCGTGTAAGAGTGCTACAGAATGGCTGGTTAACCCCCATCTCCAAGGTTATTCTTAATAAATGTACTACTGCAGAGAGGGGGGGGAGGGGGACATTCCCATACATTAGCAAGAAGCAAGACAGGGAGATTGATAAGAGGCATCAGGCACACTGACTGACAGACGGAAAACGACAGAGTACCGGCTCGCAGAGAAACAGATTAAAGAAAGAATGTGGCAGAGACGAGGCGAGCGAGGGCCTGATCGAGTAAGAAAGAGAAAATGAGAAAACGTTCCAAATCATCAAACTGCGAGAATTGACCTTTTCAAGTAGGAGAAAAAAATCCTCCATTTTTTGCTCTCTTCATCATTTTGTACACCCCACCTCCACAGCCCTTCATTCTGCATCTTCTTCACTTACCTTCTTTTTCCTTTCCTCAGTCCCCTTCAGCCACCATTTACACTCCACAACCTCACAAAGTGAGATTTCGTATATATCTGTAAATTCCTCCTATATCATTTTTATATTTGTTTGTCATTTTTTATAATTTTTCCCAAATTAATTAGATATAACTCATTCTGGAATGGTTATTTCCCTCTTTATGCGCAGATCCAAGTGTTTCCCACATATTATCACAACTTATGTACACCTTACACTTCATTTCTAAACCAATATTTAAAAGCATCTATTCAATTGTTTTGTATCTTAGACTTTGTAGTAATTTGTATATTAAGATCATTTAAGTACAAAAGTGATTGTTCGTATGAGAGACAACTTGTGATTACTGCACATCACCTTCTCATAAAACCATAAAAGCATAGGCTGTATTTTCCTCATTGTTCTAAATTGGTTGGGGTAAATGTAGTCACACACTGATGCGAACCCAGAACCATCTCAAACTGATACTTGCATCCTTATAGGCCAAAAAGTGGCCCAGCGGTGAAAAATGCAATCAAGCACACAGTCAAACAGATGTGAACACAAGGCACGGTGAACTCTGGGTCAACTGAAAGGTGCCCTGTGGCTAACCAAGAGGGATGGTGTCAAAACAGCATGTAATAATACATAAATACACTGACCTATTCCCTGTAACCATTTACACAACGCACACACACACACACACACACAAACATCCAATTGTGCACACACACAGACTGAAAGACACAAACACATCGTTTTAGAAAACAACAATGTCAATATTTTATTTCATAAAGTTTGCTCAGTATGGCACATTAACATATGATGGTCAGAAAAAATGTTTGGCACGGATCTCTTAACTGGAACATATCTGTAGCCTTTACACATATACTGTATGTGTGTATACACACAGATACACACGTACTTTACACACATACACATATATGCATATATGTGTGCGTGCATACATATTTGTATATATATACACACACACACACATACACACGTAGGTAGATTATATGTGCATATACTTCCATTTGTGAAACCACACTGATCATTATTAGAATCACAAAAAAAACAATAACTATTTTCAAAATCATAAAAAACCAAAACAACAAAAAAACAAAGGAACAGATGGAGGTATTCTTTCATTTAATAGAATAAAAATAGCTGAAACATCAGTAGGTTGTGTTTTTCCTGAGAGAAATGAGATGAGGTTGAACACAAAAAACAAGCATTGCGGTGTAAGGATGTAGGGAGAAGGAAAGAGGGATTCATGTTTTTTTTTTACCTCTGTCTTTCAGAAAAACCAGGACACAATGAAAGAACACGATAAAGAGAGAGCCGTTCCTTTTTATGACTAACTCCCCTTCCTCTCTGCACATCAATCATTAAAATGTACCTTCCATCAAAAGAGGGCCATTGCGCCACTGAAGTTTAAGTTTCAGATGCAGAGTATGAGACAGGGAAAGAAATTAACCTTGATCTTAAACCTCAAAATAACTTCATCAGGACAAAAGCTAACATAGCGATCTTCAGAGTAACCATGGGTATAAAACCACACCAATTTTCTCCTTTCTCAAACATGAGGATTAAAAGTCTTCACCCCCCCCCCCCCCCACGCCTGTCTCTTGCAAGCATTGAGTAATCCAGTTCCTCCCCCTCGCCCCCCTTCCCTACCCCCACCATCCTTGTCTCTCTGCCAACCCTCTTTTCCCCTCCCGACAGCTGACTGATGCTTTGTCATATAGGCTTTTCCTCTGCTCTCGTTGGCTTTGGAGTCACATTCTCCTGTGTTAAACGGGCCATATACCCTGTAGCAGCTTAAAGGACCAGACTGCTGAGTGAGTTACTTGTGGAGGGTGAGTGGAGGAATCTCCTGACTATGAGGGGTAGGACAAATTAAAAACAAAAGCCAGGGAAAGAGACAATAGGAAAGCGGGAGACCATAGAGAAGACATGTGAGGACAAGCAATGTATTAACTGTAACCAGCGAGGAACAAAAAGGTATGTATTGCATGTTTCAAGTACTGATCTATGGGGAATAAAGGTGAAAAACTGTATGTACGATTTATGCTTTAGTTTAGTCGTGATTTCATACCAATGAATAATGCGGCTGTTTCTCTGTCAAGTTGCTGCAGAAAAGTGTACTGGAATCTCAGAAATCATTCCGCTGAAAGCGCTTGCCATTAAAATGCCTACATGCCCTGGATTTTTTTTTTTTTTTTTTTTTGCATTTACTTTTTTTTGGACATCTATTTTTTGGCTCAACCAGTAAAATATCACCTGTACAGCCACCAGTGCAGAAGACCCCAATAGCTGTCTGTCCTGCCAAGGTGGCACATGATCCTCTCCAACTTCCGGGAACATCGACTTCCTTCTTGGGTTTATTGAGTCATTACATGATATAGTCATCTGACATTCTGAGGCAAAGCATTCTTGGAAATTTAAGACTGCCCTTCAAATAATACACACAGCAGCTCACAGCATGCACATCCCAGTTCATTGTGTGGAATTATTTGTGCTGGTGCTGCTTCAGTAAAACCAAAGTCAAATCTTAAGTACTGTAACAGCTAGTCGTAGAGGAATATTATGCAGTAGAAAATGGTGGTTTACTAGAAATTAATATACAAATTTTCCATTGGTACATACATCCTTGGAGGGCAGTATAGAGGATGTACATATGTATAAAGTAACACTGAACAGGTAGAGACCAAATAGATTTTGAAATCATTCTTAATATTCTAAAACACTCTAGAAAGCTCCAGAACACTATATTTTCGCTTTTGGACATAAGGACATATCCTGAGTATGCTTCATTGCCGTTTGTATTTGGAAGTTACAAATGACATCTATTAACTTAATAGTCTATCGAGTTGTATTTTTGAAGTACAATAAAAAGTTTAATGGCAGTAAGTAAACATCAGCATAACATAATTTCAAATGTGATGCAGGAATTGCTTTCCACAAATCACAAGAATCTATACTCTGGCCAGGGTATTAAACAAGTTGTTCTCTGTTGTACAAAGATGCCTCTTTATATTTTCGTAATATCATTACTTGAGCAAAAGATGCATAATAAGTATGAAACGGCAAACAGCAAGACAATGAGCAGCACGATGTCTCTCACCTCCAACAAAGCTTATTACACATCCAAAGCCCAAACTGTTAATTTCTGTGGTATGATTTGTTTATATTTGTAGTCATTTGTAACCTTGGAACTGAACTTCTTGAATATACTACAAGGTAGACTATGTTTCATAAAAATGTGCAAAGATTTTTAAGCTTGGTACATATTTGCACATTGAGAAAGAAGGCAATTTATCTCCAATTCAAGCAACTGATCAACAAAAAAACCACAGTTGAATAATTGCACAGTGCATAAGCTGCACGATGTATAACATATTTTAAGTAACAAAAATACAAGTATGAATTGCATGCATGCACACACTGACACACATACGCACGCACCACACACACAGACAGACAGACAGACACACATGCACACACACATACATTTCCCAACATGTTCCTGCCATGAGTCAGTGTGGATTCACCTCATTCAGAAGGAAGCAGCAGTCTACTTAGTAGCAAGAAAATGAGTGTCAGTTGTTAGCTACAAGCTGCAGAAGGCTCTCATACAGCAAGAACAACAACAAAAAACTTCCTGCTCTTTGTTTTCATTTTCTGAATTTCTACTCCCTAGAAAAGGATGATTTCACCAAAAAAACAAGTTGATGTTGGCACATGGTTAGTTTTACTTTACATCCAGAGAGCTTTGACCGTACCTTATCTGATGTCCTATGATATTTCATGATGAATAAAATTATTTCTGGTGATCTTGCTCAGGCACGTTATACAGCAGGTCATCACACTGAATTATCGCATACACTGCCCCCTACCTATGTACTGCCCCCATATCACTCTGACCCTGGTTCTCTTTGTCGCTGCCTACATTGCTTAAACTGTGAATGAACTTTAATGTTTGGTTTTAGCTAATGGGAGCAGGCGGTGAGCCTCTGAGCCGACTAGCTTGAAATATCCAATATCATTCACGACTTAAATAATGAAAAGCTCTAATTAAGTAAAGTCTCAGATTAATTAAGGGTTCAGTTAAGCAGCAAAGTGCACAGTTGAAACAAAGTCCATGGAACACGAGGGCTCCGCCTCCACAAAGGGCAAGGTTTAAGCAGAGGAGAATTAGACAATTGGGATGACTTGTAACCCAGTGAGGAATGCGGGAGCACAATGCAAGGGAAAACTTAAATAGTTCAAGTACTGCCAATGATATGTTCAGTTAAATGGATATACAAGCGCTTGTAGCCGATTAAAACCTACTGCACTGTTACAGACTGGTAGTCAATGATAGTGATACTTCCATCTCTTTACCTTCTCTTACACATAGAAAAAAAATGAAAGAAAACAAACAAAAAAAGAGAAGCAATCAAAACAAATCAAGCTCTCAGCAATTACATGGCATTTGAAATAATAATGATAATACTGAATTAATCTTCATCACTGTTCTACAAACCAAGAAATGTATGTAATTCTTTCCAAAATTCATATAACTTAATGAAACAATGGCAATCAAACCCTTTACTGCACAGCAAGTGTCCATACGGAAAGGTTTCTGGGTGCATTTACAGTCTTTATCTTTTTCTTCAACCAAATTAATCAAGTCCTAAAGTTAACTGACAGGTCTCAGTGAAAATATCACTGCAAAGTCCTGCTACAGAAATACTGTCATTGAAAGAAATACTTTGGACACCATTTTTACATATTTTCATTCCTTGAAAGAACAAGTTGTATCTTTTCAAGTGATAAAACAGAAATTTCAGAGTAACCACGATGCAGCAATGTGCAACTGGTATTAAGATGTGCTGCTACAGATATAGGGCCAGATTTTTGTTGGAAAGGTGTTGGTATTGCGTAGCACCACAAACAGATCTATGATATTAAGAATAATTCAACAGGAGACAGCAGGGTGACTACCACTAGCTCACTTGCCATATTTTATGCAGGAAAGGATTCTAAATTGTCAGTAGACATTCATATGTGTTTATTCAAAGTATAGGTGGTTGAAGTTAGGAAATGTGATATTTCAATAATACTGAAACTTCTAACTGCCACTTCTTGCTTCACAGAGTACGTCCACCACTTTGTGTGCCAGATTTTCAATTTTGAAGTGACATCTGCTAACAGAACATTTTTTGTAATAATAACCATAATAATATTAATAATAATAACAATAACAATATTACAATTGAGATAACAACACTTAATTTAAAAAAAAGAAAAAATGGAACTAGATAAACACAAAAATGAGAAACACTTGTTATATTTTTGTTTGTTTTTAAAAGAAATCTTCTATAACTGCTTCTATATTTTTTTCATTTAATTGTCCTTTTTTTCTTTTAAAAAACTTGCCAAATGCCATTTCAATCCATCTTGTCTCAAATTCCATCTCGTTCATTAAACGGAATCGCTTACCTTTTGAAAATGTGAAAAAGTTTCCCCCGCTTTCCGCTTTTCTTTTCACTCCATTAGTTCAAACTAACGTGGCATTTAAGTTTCGTTACGACCCACTGTAATCCACCAGTGTTTCTATCTGCTTTATTTTGTTTGAAACAAGCAAGAAAAGGGTGGCTTGACAGGTCAAGTTCTTTGTTGTACAAAACAGAGAGGGGGAGCATGAGGAGGAAGCTTTTTGTCCACCTGGAGAAAGCCCACTGCTGTTTCTTTCTTTATTTCAACATATGAATCATTGTTGTCTTCAAACGCTGTTTCTGTAGGTCCAGTCCGTTTCTTTGTAGCTGTTTTGTGGCTGTGTGATTGTCACCATTGATATCCTTTCCTGTAGACACTAACTCGCAGATCAGATCACTCTCAGGGTTATGTGAAATACACTCATTTTTATGTGTCATCCTCCTATTCTTCTATTTTTTAATGAGTCACATAATAATAAAAGTTATAATAATAATAATAATAATAATAATAATAATAACCATCATCGTCATCACCACCATAATCATCATTATTTTCATTATTATAATGTGCATCGTCTTGTCATCATGATAAAAACAACATGTAAAACAGTGTGGTTGACCCGAATTTATAAAAGTGCAGTTCTCTAAATGTTATATGTTCAATTCAACAAGAAAAGTAGAGATATCCAACTGTTCTTTGTACATTAATGCTTTTAAATATTTCAAGATACAAGTAAATTGAATGGTACAATCTTATTTAAATTTATATGAAGTCATTTTAGAGAATTTTAAAGATCAAGATGGTTGCACAGTACCAGCTTGTTAACCACAATTTATGCGTAATATTACTATGTTACACATATGGCCATCACCTGCATTAACATAAACCAGTGCTAATAGTGACACACATATGGCTGTTATTAGTACACAGGCAAAGAACATCATTAATGTTTAATGCTGTCTTTTGTAATCCCTTGCCAAAATATCAATTTGGTGCAATGGGAACAATACTTTCTATCAATGTGGTAGTCATGAACTGTATAAACAGCACGCTACAATTCATTGCAGTTGTCCTCATTATTATTGTTATTATTATTATTATTATTATTATTATTATCAACTGTAATAATAGCAACAGTAGTAGACATAAACACCCAAATCATATGTAAGTGGGTGAAGCTTGCTGCAAACTCATTCAGCTGTCACAGTGACAAGTATACCAGCACAAACATAAAACACCACCCACTCCATCTCTTCGTAGCAACAATTCAAGAAACCAAAAAAGAAGCCTGTTGTGGATTTGCATGAGAAACGGGCTACTCCTATTATTTTGCATGGCCAAAATGAATGCCAATATACGTCGAGTATTCATTCTTGCATCTTTTCTCTTCTGCTTCTGCCTCACTCCCCTCCTCTCACCTTCTGTCTTCACAAAACCAAGAGAGAAAAACGAGTTTTTAAATCAATCATAATTATAACAGCTGAAACAATACCCGCTCGTACACCTTTTAACATTTGTGTCCGTGAGTCTGTATTGTTAAAGATGTTTCATAATTTATTTCTTCAAATGAAAATATATTTATATATTGTATGCATTTTCACAGTTTTCTTTAATTGTCTTTTTCTCTGTCCAGTTCTTGCGTCTTCACGAATTCTTCATCCCCTTGCAAAGATAACCCTCCTTTAAGTGTATACGAGGGAGAGAGAATGAATGTATGGCACAGGTTTTTCTCCAAAAATCTTTTTTTTTTCTCTGGAGTTCCACTGCACACTACAGTGTTTTATTTTCACTATAATCTTGGTAGAATCAGGATTATAATGAGACTGCATTGTAAGGTGTAAGGTCTCTGAACTGCAGTGTTCTATACTGTGCGTGTCTCAGCTGTGGCAAACAAACTCTTAGAGATTAAACTATCTGGTTGATTTAATATTCTTACAAATATTAATGAAGGGAAAGTTTTGCTTTGGCACAGATTTATGCTGTTGTAGTATGTGTAAGGTACTTCATTGCCATTACCATTCATTAATACAGACACATTTACTCCATTAGAAGTGCCAGTGTTAATTCATGGCTCAGTACATTGTACATGTACAGTATTGTCCACCTGGGAGTGGGTATATTTTGATATCATCCCTCTACATTCTGTTCTTGTATCCCTTTCTTTCCCTCCGATGATGTCAATACACCGTAGTGTCTGACCCTTGACAATAATCCTACCTAGTACTTAAAATACAGTACTACGAAAATACCTTCACCTCCATAAAAATTGATCAAGGGTTAAAATAAGCATGGCCATCAATTCTATTTCTCTATCTCTCTCTCTTTCTCTTTCTTTGTTTCTGCCTTTTTCTCTCTCTCTCTCTCTCTCTCTCTCTCTCTCTGCCTCATTCAGATTTGAGTCTCTTGAACATTTTCCTTGGAACCACTCTTAAACAGAAGTGGTTCAACTTGAGGGTTCTGGCTCTGACTAATTAAACCTTTCAGAGATCCATGTAAACCCATGGGTGGCAGGGGGAGGGGAATTGGGAGAGGAGAGGACACAGCACTGGGGTTAGGGTTAATGCTGTTTCCAGATGTAGTTTGCAAATTGGATGAAGAGACAGGAACTTGTGTGCAGGAAATGGGAGTAGCCAGGGAGGGCTGCGAATGGGGGGATGGGTTGTTGTTATTGTTGAGAACCCCACCACATCCTACACCAGCCCCAGTCCCAATACCCATGCCCATCACATTGTTGTTAAAATGATGTGCCTTGTAATAATGGTTAAGATGCTCTGCTCTCGCTAGATTTGGAAGGTTGACAATTTCCGGATGGTGCAATCTTAAACTCTGCCCTCCACCACTGACTCCACCACCTCCAGAATGCATAGTGGATCCTCCAGAAATTCCACTCCCTCCTCCTACTCCACTTGCCCCTCCAGCTCCAATCTCATCCTCAACATTGATAATCTCGATAGCACGTGCCGGGCCATGGTGTTTGTGCAGCTGATGCTGCTTCCTCAACTTGTAGAAGACCACCAGCATCACTGCCGCCATGAACGTGATGGCCACAAAACAGCCGATGATGATTTTTGTAGTCTTCATCACATCATCCAGACCAGACATGTTGGTGACATCTGTTATTGGAACCGTGAATGCCCTTTCTGATGGCTTGGTTGTTCTGGCAGAAGAGGACGATGAAGAAACAGAAGACGATGTAGTGGCCAAGGTTGTGACCCAAACCTCCCCTGGGCTAGTAGGACCTGAAAAACCCACAAAGGTTTCATTTATGTACTGTCGGGCAGAATTCTCCTCTTGGCCTGTTTCGACAGTTTCCACCGTGACAGTAGTGAAATAGCTGTAGCTGTTACTGACATCAGAGGCCGACACGTTGAGCACGGCTGTCGCTGTGGTGTTGCCAGCCGAGTTAGTCACCATGCAGGTGTACTGGCCTGTATCCTGTACTGTGACATTGGTGAAATTCAATGTGCCATCATGCAGGACTGAGATTCGGACTCTGTAGGACCCATGGGTCATGAGTGTGCCATTTGGGGTGAGCCAGTTGACTGAGGTCATCGAAGTGCCCGTTCTACATTTCAGCTCAGCAGCCATCCCCTCGGTGACATTCAGGTCGGTCGGTGGTTCCACAATCACAGGGGCATAGCAGGTGAAGTGACTCTGATCCAGCTCACCAATGTACCTGCCTTTGAGACCAGGAGGAGCATGGCAGCGGGCACAGCAGGTGGTGTTACTGGGCACAGTCTCCTTCAGCCACCAGCTGAGCCACAGCACATCACAGTTACACACCCAAGGATTGTGGTTGAGGTGGACCCTCTCCAGCTGGTGCAGAGGAGTGAAGAGGTCATGAGGGAGAGAGTGGAGGGAGTTGTGAGACAGGTTCAGCTCCTCCAGGTTCTTGAGATCATCAAAGGCATTCCGCTCAATGACTGACACTTGAGAGTGCATGAGCCAGAGCTTGCGGAGCGACACCAGGCCCTGGAAGGACCCTGGTCGGATGATCTCCAGCCGATTCCCAGAGAGCTCGAGCTCCTCCAGTCGCACCAGGGGTGTGAGGTTGGGGATATCCTTGAGTACGCACATGCCCAGGTTCAGGTAGCGCAGGTTGATGAGGCCCTCGAAGGCAGCCTCAGAGATGTAATCCAGCTTCTTGAGTTCCCCCAGGTCCAACCGCCGCAAAGAGGGCACGCGGTGGAAGGCATAGGCAGGCAGGGTCTCGATGGGGTTGTTGCGCAGCCACAGCTCCCGCAGCTTGCTGAGATACTCAAAGGCCTGGGAGGGGACCAGCGTGAGGCGGTTGTCAAAGAGCTCCAGTGTGTTGAGGTTAGGCAGGCCATTGAATGCCCCAACTTCGATCTGACGGATGTGGTTTTTGGAGAGCTGCAAGATTTCCAGATGCTGCAAGCGCTTGAAAGTATCAGACTTAATCACCTGGTGTAAGAGACAGAGGACAAAAACAGACAGAGAAAAAAAGGGTGAGAGGTGTGTGCATATAAACCATACATGTTTATTAACATGATATAAATTATTTTCTTAACATGACTTTAAATTACAGGATGTGATGTGTTCACTCAATTACTCATAATGAGAGACTGCATCATATTTTGTGCGGTAGCATCAAATTATTGCTAAATCATTCATATTCAAATAGATTTGCAGAAGAGGCACTCACATGGCCTTGTGACAGAGGTGCCCATGTCTGTACGTCATTTTGACAGCATCATTCATATCCAGAGGGACATATGACAGAACAGCTCACATTCATATGGGCGTTTTACAGAGGCATTCAAATTCGTATCAAAATGGCATTCAAAAAGTGCCAGACACCCCTCCAGTGATGCAGCTTTCACTGGCCTTTGAACCATCTGAGAGATCCTGTGACCTGCTACAATGGCACCAGCCAACAGACAACAGCCCACGGCATGCAGAGGGACATCTCAGTGGGAGGATGAGCCGAGCTGTCAAGTGCTCACTCTAAGGGCGCACCGTTATAAGATAGCAAATGAAGCATGCCTAAAGGTGCAAAACACTTTTAGATTTTGAATCATTGCAAAGAAAGCTCCCCGACACAACTAAACCAGAAGAAATCTTTATATTAAGATGTAAATAGGACGCTTAATGCTAATATGTATCTTTTTAATGAGCACCCTCTCAACAGACCATTAAATGTGACTTGGGAGTCTTGGCAGAAAAAGTTGGAGCCAAAAAGGCAGTAATATAGAATAGTAAAAAGAATGCACATAATCTTCATAAAATTTCACATCAGAAGGGTTTCACAACATGGTGGCAGAGTGGAGTAGGGGTTAAGGACCTGGGCTTGGAACTACAGAGCTGTAAGTCCAAGACAAAGGTCTGTACCCTGAATTTAGCCTTACATTAGAAAATATTTCATTTTGGTAACCCTGGAAAAAGGCTAACAAATTAATAATGCAATGTTAAATTAATTTGCATACATGCCACAGTTATGAGTGTTATCTGCTTCACAGGCATTAAAAATTGTTACCCAAATATACACGCAGCCATCTTTTTATATGTGGACAACCTAAAAACTGTAAACATGATAAAAGCCCAAGTTAAATATTTATTCTAAACTATACCCTTCAATGTGTTGCATGTACTGACCAACACCAGAAAAAAATCTGCAACATTGCCTGTGCTGTACAGTATGCCCTGCGCCATATGTAAAATTCTGTACACTTTTCAACATGCCACATGCAACATACATTACGCTTTTCAACATGCGCTGCGAACTACAATACACACTTAAACATAAACTGTACTATATAGTACATTTTCCTACATACCCTATAAAATACATTTTCCTACATGCCCTATAAAATACTCTATGCTCTTTAACATACCCGGGAAAGTAGTTATTGACCATATCCTGCAAAGCACAGTATTCCCTACACCATACCCTGTACCATACTGTAGGCATACTCTACGTTATTACAACACATAAAATTTGGAGACAAGGCTTAACAAACACTGCCAAATATCACAAATCTTAGATTTGGGGGGGGAAGAAAGAGCTTTGACATTTTGTGTCCTTCTGAATGTAAGAGTGCTGAGGGAAAAAAATCATCCCTGACAGCCCCTTGAAATCAATCTAATAAACTTTATTGTTCCATAAATCTCTCCTTTATCCAGGCACTAATGTGCTTATAGAATTTTCCTCCAAGCAAGACTTTGTTTACTTAACCCTTGAATTGTTAACATTGTTAAGAAATTCTGTATTTTACTACAATAACAGTGAAAAGTTACTCCGGTGAACACGGTACTTTATGTAAGTCGACCCAGATTTAGTGCTTCATCAAAACACCTCATTATAGCACTTCATTAGCTGACAATAGTCACACTTTGCAAATAGAAATGTACAAAAAGAATCACAAAAATATGATCTTGTGACAACCGATCAAAAACTTTACTGTCAATTTGATATTACCTTTTGATCAAACTGTATCATGACTGTGAACGCACAACTGTATGAGTTCAGAATGCAAAGATATTAATCACATAATATTATCCTCAAACAATTATTTTACCTGGACCGTCCAGCACAGATATTGGTCAACTGTTACCCTGACAGTACCTCTGATAGTTCCAAATCAATTTTTGGAAAAAAACCTTCCCATATCAATCTATTTGGCCATCTTTGGAAAACATGCAATACTAATCATTGCTTCCAGCAGTATCTTATGAGGGGCTGTTTTGGCCATGAGCCATATCTCACACACACCATTATACTCTCTCTCACACACACCATCATACTCTCTCACACATGCCATTATACTCGCTCACATACACAATTATACTCCCTCACAATCACCATCATACTCTCACACACACCCTTATACTCTCTCATATACACCAGTATACTTTCTCACATACACCATTATACTCTCTCACATTCACATCATACTTTCGCACATACACCATTATACTCTCTCATATACACATCATACTTTCGCGCATACACCATTATACTCTCTCATATACACCATCATACCCTCTCACACACTATAATTCTTCTGACATACACACTATCATACTCTCACAAATAGATGTAAAACCTGTTATGCACACATACTGTATAAAACATCTAACACACAAACCTTTTCACAGACAAGGCCCACCCCCTCTAAGCAACACCTTGAGTGTCCACATTGACAGGGAGCTTCTAAATCAAGCTACAGTTCATTTAAATAACACTTTAAATTCAACAAATTCTAAAGAAAGATAGCAAGGTTGCCATGATTTTTCAGATCATTTACCCTCTTTTCAAGTTGTTTTTGTTTCAGGAGATGAATGGCAATGGAGGACATTATTAAGCTTTAGCAATATAATTTGATGTGTTCATGACATTCTAAATGAAACTGACAGCATGGCTTTGGAAAGGTTATGCAGGGAGCTTGGTGATCCCACAAGGACAGCATCTGCCTTTCTTTCGATTAGCCAGAAATTAGAAGAGTGAGATAGCAGAGAGTAAAATGCACTGCATGCAGTGTAAATATACGCAGCGTACATTTCTCTCCATACTAAATTACCACAAAAGTTCAAGATCAGTTGAAGTGACTCACAGGGCTATGTCTAATTCTTTTGTTCCTCCAACAATTAGAACTGATCATCCAGGTTACCCTCGGTATAACATATTACATGATCAAATTGCTCACAGTATGTCCCTTGGGATGAGTGGGCAAAGAATAACCTTATGTTTTGGGATCAACAAGCAGACACTATACAGGCACACACGGGAACTAGATTTCCTTGAAAACAAATAAGATGTAAACTTAACATCATAAGATTTGTAAAATCAGAGAAGCACAAACCCAAAAGCAGTTTTGTACATGTCGTTTTGCACATACCACCCTCATTTTATGGTTACAAATCATTATGCCTTCAGTTCTCAATTACAAGTCTTGTAGAATGCAATATTCATGTTTTGAGAGTAGTAAAATATGATCTAAAGGTCTTTTTGTGGTTAGAAATAGAGGTTTGTAGTAGGGCTGTCAACATTGGCCAGAAATGATGTTTGAATATTCCTTCTAAACATTTAAGTTTAAATATATTCAAATATATATATTACAATTGTAAATGTTGAATTACATCCCAGAATTTGACCAGGCTGTGTTAATTGTTCGTTATGTCTACAAGACACAAACTAATATAAACTGAACCATTGTTTGACAGCACTAGTTTTTGGTGGCAACATCAGGTCTTAACATAGAAAACTTGTATTGCATGCAATTAAAAGCCACTTGTAGGTTTTTAAAACAGCTTTTGTGTCTGCCTTTCTCTGTTTTAAGATTCTATAATCTCACGTGTTAAGTTTACATATGATTCGTTCTCAATGAAATCTACTCTCATTATAGAATAGCTAAAAAAAAAATCAATGTTCTCTTCTTTGCCATTCAACTCCAGAATCAAACTCTGAGATTGAAAAAGAACATAAGTAATTGGAAAAATCATGGCAACCTTGCCATCTTACTAACAAAACTTGTTGAATTTAAAGTGTTATTTAAACTAGCTGTGGCTTGATTTAGAAGCCCGCTGCCAATGTGGATACTCAGGGTGCCACTGCAAACAGGCAGACGGGCCTCGTCTGTGGCTGTAAGCCAATCAGGAACTGAGAATTTAAACAAAGTCAAAGTACCTTCCGTTTAAATCAAATTCTCAAACACACTACTCTCCTCGCTCACAAACAATCAAATGTTTGTCTAAGACATTTTATATGCGTGCATAATAGGTTTCGCATTTATATGTGAGAATATGTGAGTGTGTATGAGAGGAATAGTAGCGTGTAAGACGGTATGATGGTGTGTGACAGAGTATGATAGTGTGTGTGGGAGAGTATGATGGTGTGTTTAAGAGAGTATAATGGTGCACAGTATGCGAGAGAGTATGATGCTCTGTGTGAGAGTACGATGTTGTGTAAGAGAGAATATAAGGGTGTGTGTGAGATCAAGTATGATTTATAGTCTCATAGTATCTCAGTATATGACACACACCTTTACATATGCACACATGCACACAAAGGCATGACAAGTCACAAATTTACCTGTATTGAATTTTCCTGTAGGTTGAGGTATCGTGTGTTGACAGATATACTTTCAGGCACCTCCTCCAAGTTTCTCCTTGTACAGATGACTCTGCTTGCCTGATTGGAACAGCTGCAGAGGGCAGGGCAAGAAGAGGCAGCCCCTGCCAACTCAGGCCCAGCGGGGAGGAGCCACAAAAGCAGCTGAACCAATAAGAGAAGGAGGGGGGAGGGGTTGGGGAGGCCGGTCACCGTGGCGACATGCATGGCAACTGGGTCATGACCCTCCCCTTTCTTCTGAGTGTGTTGATTGGTTTATTCCAGGCAGAATGGTCTGTTTTCTTCCAGTTTCTTTTTTATCTTGTCATTTATGTGATTTCTGTACTTATTGGCTGTACCTCTTTGAAAAAAGTATGAAAACAGGACAAAAGGTTCTTGTATTTTTTAACATTTCATTTCAAATACTTTCATTTCTTTCTTCCTTTGATACCTTGATGATTTGTAATGTTCGTTTTCTTGCGTTGTATACAAAGATTTTTGTTGTTTGATGACAATGTCATATATTAATAAAAAAGGTGATGTATACACAGATGTTTATTTTTCAGTTTTTCTGGATCTGAGAGGTGCTTCTCCAGTTTTGTTACTGTAAAAAGACAGAAAGAATGAGGTTAATGCAGTCTACAGGAACAAAAGAGGAACAAAGTAGATTCCACAGCACACACGTACAGCAAAGCACCATAACCAGCTACTGAGGGCTGCTGTACATCAACACCGATGAAAGCTAATATTAAACAGGCTAAAAGAGCAAAGTAAGCACTTATTTTCAGATTACTTACACCAGGGAAGATCCATTCCCGGAGGACTATAATGCTGCAGAATTGCAATTAGCGACTGATTTGTAACTGTGACACCAGGCCAGTTGGTTTCCTATCCAAATAATGACTTCAATTAAACAATTACGGGATTAGGCAGGATGGAAACCACCAGACCCTGCGCCCCTCAAGCACTAGACTTGCCCTTCCCCGATTTACTCTGAAATCACCTTGAATAAAGGCATCAGTCAATATTAATTTATAATTACTACTCATGCAATACTGACCTACTGACAGATTGGACAGTACATGCATTAACATCAACAGTGTAAGAAGAGAGGCACAGAGAAAAAGGCTATTAAACTGATAGATGATGACACAGCTAAAGATAGAGAAAGGAAAAATCAACACTAATAGATTAAAACGGAACAGCCGCTGAGAAAGATGGAGGAGGGTAACGCACTTAATGCAAAGCACATTGAGGTGATGCAGGGGACAAAAAGAGAAATGGTGAAAAAGACAGAGAGTGAAGAGAGACATAGGAATGGTATGTGGTATCACTTGAACTTAAATAAAAAGTAGCGCATAAGCAGTGTGCAGTAATATCAACCAAATATCACAATCTATAAAGATACTGCTAAATGTTTTAAATGTGCTTGTGCAGAAAACACATTTTTATGCCTTCCTGAAAGCTAAAGAGGAACACTGGTTTTCCCAGAACAAATGTACAGGAAAAGTGAATTCACACATCATGGTTAATACAATGCATTTCGCTCTATATCAGTTTTGACAATAACCCGGTTCTGCATTTCCACCTATCACTACATATTGTGTAGTTTACATATAAGAATCATCTGCATGAGAAACCTCTCACTTCCGTGTCACTCATGTACATATCAGTTTTTCCTGCTAAGAGAATTCTGGGGTAACTGCCTCAATGAAATTTTGTGCCGCCTCCACAAAATTCAGACGATGTCGACATGAACAAAACATTATAAACACAAGTGCTGTGCATGGTGGAGTTCTGCCATTTGTAACAGCAATGGCGGCATTACTCCGATGTGGCGCTGTATCGTAATCAGCACCATGCACCAGGAAAGGTGCTACTGAAGGAGAATGCAAAGCTACAGCAGCTATATGAACGGAGTGAATTTACCGCATTCAGACACGTAAATCTTGTTTTGTTTAGCACCCGAGCATATCCAATATTTTCATTAAAGTTTCCTACATTACGTCCTATCAGTTTAATGTTTGCAACCAGTGGTCAGGCTAGCCCATGCAATGCTGCACCTTTGGAATGCAGGACATTCAAAATCAGCATTCTACACTAATGCACTTGTGTTCTGCTAAGAGCCACTATTTTTGCTATGACTCACATTAGTAACACAATAAACGTATCTCTTTTTGGCTGTTTTTTCACCTTAAAAATGCATAATCTTGTGTTAACACGACCACTGTCAACTTTGCAGATATGCCTTGTAGAATAACATTTTGTTTTAGAAAGAGAGTTTCCAAGGAGAAGAATGAAGGTGAAAAGAGATTACAGTCATCATCTGATAAATACTGGCCACTACAAAAGTATAATTCACATTGCTACCAAGATGAGGAAAAGTTGATCACGTGATTAGGATTAAAGTACCACCTCTGCCTCATTTTGAGCCAGGAAAAACCCTGCACATGGTATGCACTGTAAACAGAACTCTGAAAGTGCTCTTTTCTGATTATGTATAAATTCTTATTTGTGCCAACAATACCGTCACATGGGAGGGAAAAAAAGAATTGCTGAATATACAGTTCTGCAGAATATGTACTAAATAAGCTAAAGACATCACAGGCAACCTCTGTGAGCCTGTTTATAAACCTGCGACCTAAAGTCTAAAGTATTTCAGTTAACAACTGCCAATACAAGCTCCACCTCCCTCAGAGACTGGTTTCCGTGATATCTAGCTTTTAAAATTAGCATTGTGATTTGTTTTACTTGTGACAGAAATTTCATTCCATAGACATGCCATTTACTTGAACCGCAAAAGGGTCAATTCTATCAATGCACTGGTCTGAAAAACTCTGCATATCTCACACGTTATCCAATAATGCCGAGCCTGCATAACTCCATCACCCTCACCAAATCTGACCTTTCTACCGAATTTCACGAGCGAGCATAACCAGAATGGATCACAAAGGCAGTGTGTGTACCCTGACAGATGACGTGAAGCTCTGCTTGAAGACAGCTTCAGAACTTTCACTCACTGGCCGCCACTGGCAGTTGTGCTACTTAACAAGATGCTTAACATGTCCCTCAGATGTCTGGGCAGTTTGGGAGGTGTACTAAAATTATAACCCTCACGTTAAAAATAGCAGCATGTGCCTCAGATGGGAAATTTTTTTTTAGTACTGTACTGAATTTAAAAGATGCTTACAAGAGTTTACCATGCACATGATAATAATGATGGTTTATATAATTAAGACGATGATTAGGGTCCAGAGAAAATAATGGGTTACCTATTTCAGTCATCCACCCCCAAGGGATCAATAAAGAATTTATTGAAAGCCATATACTGTAGTATGTCCAACAATTGTTCAATTCATTGCAGAGATCATCTCAATTAATCACTCAATTTCCACTTAATCAGACACATGAGAAGAATGACAGCACATTTAAATTAAAACAGGGGAGCTGGGAATATCAAATATTTAAAAGAGGGAAAGGGTCTGCATTTTGTGGTAAATTTAAACATCATTGTCAGTTGTTTTATGGTCTCTACTTTCATTTATTGACAATGTTCAAGTAATATAAATGAAATGTAGTTGAAGCGAACATGTATTTTTTCCACTCATAAGACGTTTTAGTTTAATACAAGTTACAACAGTGGTAACCAATCATGTTCGTGGAGATCTACCACCCTGTAGGTTTTCAATCAAACCCTAACAAAGCACACCTCCTTCAGCAGCTAGAGGTCTAGTTGATCTTCTAATTAGTAGAGTCATGTTTGCCAAATTAGGGTTGAAATGAAAACCTATAGGATGGTAGGTCTCCAGGAACAGGGTTGGTTACCACTGAGTTATAACCAAAAGAGAAATTAGTATGAAAAACTAAATAAAACAATTTATTAGACCTATAGTAAGCTTAGACGGAAACACACAAAGCAAACTAAATCAATGCTCTTCCCCCTCTGCTCATGACATCATTACTTCAATGACACTTCTTTGAAGTACCCTAAATGTGCATGCTGTGACTCTGAGCCTCCTGGACAAGTACATCAAACATGACAAAACTGGCAGTTCACTAATACATTGCCCACCTTATTATTACCAAATTATTATTACTGTTGTTTCTATTCTGAAATCAGCACAATCTGAATCAAAATATTTTACATGGACAAGATATGATCAATCAATCTACAAAGGGACCATTTATTATTATTCTCTTTGTCTGAACTTCAATACAGCTTAATAACAAACCTGATTACAAGATGTTGAATTATCTTGCAATATCCGAAACTTACTTTCTTTTAAAATAGTAATATTTTGTGTCCTGTAATGAATTACCAATTTGTAATGTTCCCGTGTTAGCTAGGGGGGAATAAATTTATGATGAAAACAATTCCAAATTCAGGAATATATATAGTATTACTACAAATAAGCAAGACGTGGTTAATATCAGGTTCAGGTTTGAAATATAAATTATTTGCATTGATCTCTCTCAGCATTTTAAAACAGGGTCACACACATCTTCAATCAGCCAAAAGTTAGAAAAGAGTAGATTACATTTCTCAGTGAATGTTTGCACACAGCCATCGTTGATATTGATGCAAACCTTGTACTGTAATTGTACTTTCGAGAAAATATGAGATGGTCATCCACCTCCACTGGACTATGCTTTGTCACAAAAGAGGGGGAAACAGCAAATGACTGCAATAAAAGAAACAGTCATTTACCAAAGCGAAGGAAGGAACGCACTGGAATGCCATAACGCTTCTGTGGCAAAAGCATCACATTCTTCATTAATGGGGAGGACAATCTACCAGAAAGAAATCAAAAAGCATAAAGCTCTGCTTGGAGAAATATCAGTTCCGCATTGTCTCTTATCATTAATTTAGTGAAGAATGTCAACAAATTAAAAAAATTTTTTTTAACTAAAATACGTCTCCTCAATGTGAATTAATCTTATGATCTCATGCAATAAACAGACTGTCCTGTACGTAATTATCAATACTCCACACAAACAAATCAGATATTTTTGGTTGCATTTTTCCATTAATAATTCATATTCATGGCCTTTAAATTAATTTTATTTTGTAACTATTTTATGCCCAGTGGTAACACAAGGATCCTCTTAAACTGACCCACCTCTGCAGACTCACTTTTAGAGTCAGCTGATGTCAAGGCCCTGGCCACATGCATAGTGAGAGCCTTCACTGGGTGAGCCACTATTTCAAACTGTCCACTGCTTGCTCAGGCTGCAATTCACCTCAGTCAAACCATCTAATTGTCCTTGAATTTCATCTCAGCACTTGCACAGCAGAACAGAGATTAGACTCAATCTAGACTCAAAAGTAATTATCAGTGTTTACTATTCAAATGAAGTCTTGTAAAAAAACAAGCTTAAACCTGAGTAGTATCTTGAAGCTTACTAGAATCTGTGCGTAATGAATATATTGGTCTGTGTGTCTGATGAAAGTCATACCCTGTATATCGACATATTTTTAACTTAACTTGCATCTGCCTTTCTGGAAATCCTTGTGTCTACATACCTACATACCTCCTTTCACAGTCCTTGACTTTGCAAGAAGGTTGCCAGGGATACCTTTTCACCAAACTCCCTTTAGCTGTATTGCTCCCACTTCCGCCTCCCTATTTCTCCTCCTTTCTCTCACCGGAACCCAATCCACATCCAGCCTATCGTAAGGAGAAAGACTAAAAGAGGATACGTGAGGCAAAGACAGCAAAGCTGCACCTTGCACCATTCAGGTATGACATGCAACCACAGCAAGAATTTCATGCCTACAGAACACTAGCAGAATTAATCTAATCTGCATTTTATTTTTGGACTTTTATCTTTGCCACCATGTTATACTGCACACAGTACAATATATATCATGTCTTGGCTTGTGTAACTGACCACCCAGTCAATTTTGCTAATTCATGTATTCAATATTCAGAAAAAGGACTGGCCAGGAATTTTATGCCAATTTGGGAGCATTGCCTAGCTGTAGGACAGAGTTCTGTCCAATGAGTTTGGAGGCATTTGCTTGAACTCGAGAATATAAGCTGCTTCTGTACACTTCAGAATTCATTTTGCTGCTGCTATCAGCAGTTACATCATCACTGACAACATGTGAGCCAGTACCTTTGGCAGCCCTACATGCCCAAACCATAACACCCCAAACACCATGTTTCACAGAAGAGAGGGGATGCTTTGTATCTTGGGCAGTTCCTTTTGGCCTCCACACTTTTCTCTTGCCATCACTCTGCTACATGTGAATCTTGGTGTCATCTTTCCACAAGACCCTTTTACATAACTCAGCATGACGTGTTTCTTAGCAAACTGTAACCTGGCTGTCCTGTTTTTTCAGCTAACTGGTGGTTTGCATCCTAAAGTTTAGCCTCTGTATTTCCTTTTGTAAAGTCTTCAGTAGACAGGAGTCACATACCCATCCATGTCTACCTCCTGAAGAATGTTTCTAATCTGTAGGACCGGCTTTTGGGGGACTTCATTAAGGTGAGAATCTTTCAATCATCAACTGTCTTCCTCAGCCTGCCAGGCCTTTTCTGATTACTGAGCTCACCAGTGATCTCTTTCTTATTAAGGATGTTCCAAACTGTTGATTTTGGCAAGCCTAAGGTTTGGCCTATGTCTCTGGCAGTTTTTTCTTATTTCTCCACCTCATAAGGGCATCCTTGACTCTCAGTGGCACAAGTCTGGTCCTCATGTTCACAAACGCCAATAACAGACTGGCAATCAAAAGGCTAGAATCCAAAGTACATTCTGAATGCTGTCTTATACCTGCACAAAGGAAACAAGTGAACACACGTGAGTTACAAATAACGTGAGTAATGATTTGGCATGGTGTGGTTTAATATCCATTAATTAAATATATGAGTAGGTGTTGAATGAGCCAACAACCTCCTCTGACCCCCAGCTAACTCTCAACATCCCCTGGTCTGGCAACACTAATCTGACTACAGTCTCAGATCATCTATGAGACAACTGGAGTCACATACTGTCCATTAGAACCCCATATTCTCTTCTGATGTGGCATCAAGACCCTAAAAGGACCTTAGGCCTCAGTGGACGTGCTACCCATTTGACCTGCATGTAGTTTCACATTTCTAATTGGGCTTGATAAACTGTGCTAAATGCCAGCATCCACTGGTTGGTAAATCACTAGGGATTGAAACGGTCCAGGAATGCAGACACTGGCCTACAGAAATATACATGGGAAGTGGAAGTGATTATATGGATGTTGGAGCCACCATACAGCATCCCCAGGTGGAGGCTACAGACTGGAAGTGGTAAAAGCAAAGTGCGTGTAATTCCCGCGGGCCCAGAACTTTTCCACGAGAACAGCCTGATGCAAAAGCAATGGAATAACAGATGAGCACTGTTAGGACCATGGCAGGCAGAACTCTAATTCCCTTTGCTTCTCAAATTACATGTCGAAACCTTCAGGAACACAGCAGACTGTTATGGAAATATAATTTAATCATGTACATTACAGTGTGTGTAAAGATATGTAATCTTAATGATATTATTC
Organism: Anguilla anguilla; assembly: GCF_013347855.1. NCBI lineage: Eukaryota > Metazoa > Chordata > Actinopteri > Anguilliformes > Anguillidae > Anguilla > Anguilla anguilla. The sequence continues at coordinate 41,724,361 of NC_049202.1, forward strand.
ACTTCCGAAGAGAATACAAAGCAAATAAATTAAGATGTTAAGAAGGCATTCAGAATTAGCTCATGTTTTCTCATATTAATTAGGACTAAACTACAACATCGGTTACAATCATATGATTTGTATTTAAAGTCATATCACCAGTCTAATAATTTTGAAGCAGTCTAACCATTTTAAGAGTGAAAACAAATGGCATTTGAGATTGCATATTACCATTACTCTTGGTAACCATCAAATGCATTTCCAGTCAAAGGTCTGAGGGCATGCACTGAATCTTTGTTTTTTGGACAAACATGATACAGTTCATCTGGACTGCAGTGTGGGAGTGTGAGGCCAGGCAAAATTCACTCATAGTCAGTGCACTGAGATATTCTGAAGAGGAGGCTTTGACTGGTGTAACAAAACGCTTTGTACAGCTAGCTTGGAAAATGTTCTCTGAGAACATGAAATTGTCTTCGCTCTATTCCCTCAACGAATTAACCACAGTACTCCAGCTGCAATTAACTGAAATAACAAGAATTTGTCAGCTGCATGCCTATTAGGGATGTATCCGAATCCGAATACTGTATTCGGGAAAGCACGAATAATGCGATGGAAACAGATATTTCTTCTACCCGAAGTTGCTCGTTATTATTCGGATTCAGAAAAAAAAAAAAAAGTTCTCATAGCCTCTATCTAACGTTACACGGGCCGGGGGGGGGGGGGGCACCAGTTACACACACCAACAAACTTTGAGCCACTGCCCTGCAAAACGTTTAATAAATAAGTTCTATGCGCCAGCCATTATGTTTCTTCAAATCGATTCATATCATTGTGGATGGCCACTAGATTTAAAAAAAAATGCCCATTCAGTTTGCAACATAGGACTTTGATTTCACTAACTAGTCGTTTCATTTACTACACATTATTGAAAAGTGATCGCTACATTTTGTAGTTGCCCCCACCGAGTCAGCGCACAGCAGGCAGCAGGGATGAGAGCTGACCTTTCCCGGCTATCACTCAGGGAAACTCTCACATCGAGGAGGAGGTGCGGAAGCTAGCGAGACACAACCCTGGTGTGGCAGCCGGATTTCTTTCAAACCCCCGCAACCTATACATCAAAACAAGCTTAGAACCGCTGTATGTGTTAATTTCCTCCATTAAAAAAAAAACCCAGTCGAAATATTGAAAAAAAACGACGTTTTACCTTGTATTTCAGTCAATATTCATCCGTTTAAGATGTAACAGTCTATAGTCTGTATGTATCAGTCATAGGTCTTGGCTATAATGAACACGAAATCCATTCATGGTAACAGTTGCCACCAAGGGAAAATATGAAGACATCAGATGGTTTGCAGTCTATCCAAACTTAGTTCAGTAGGGGAAAAAATAAAAAAATAAATAAATAAAACAGGCAAAAAAAGTTCATGTAGGCTATTACTGTTATGTAATTACTGTTGTAAAGTAGTAATTCACGTTTCCCTAGCGAACTGCAGTAACGTTAACACATCAAGAAACGCGAACGCAGCATCATTGAAATTTAAGATTATTCCCTTTTTAGTGTTCTCGTAAGGGTGTAAGAACCGCAGACTAAACATGAAGCTAAACTAATGTCGTTGTCCTTGTACCACAAGACATGGAGAAAGTTGCGGTGGTCTTTGCGCACTATGAAACAGTGGAACATCTGTTGGATGTCTGCTAACACTGCTACTTTCTCTTTCTGAAAGTGGAGAAGAACCCCGATTAGGGTATTATTCAGATCCGGACCGGTTAGCAACACGTCGTTGAGAGAGACACCACAGTACTGGGCGCTAGAGTCAAAGACTACCCTGATCTGGTTGGGCTTTCGAGGATGAAGTACTCCGAACGTAGGAAGGCATTCCTCACCGTCCTTCAGCGGTGGTGCTACCTCGGCGTGTCCATTTTGGAAGATCTTGCCCATGAATGCAACATACTGTTCTTGCATTTCTGGTTTTCTTTTTAGCAGTCTCTGCAGAGACGCAAACCTGCTGACGGCCTGCTCTCTGTTGTTGGGAAGAGGCTGGCGTGGTTCCGTGAAAGGGAGTGGGGCAACCCAACTATTATCATCGTTTCTGTAGATGTTAGCATCCATCCTGTCCAGGAAGATGGTATCCTCAATCGACAGAGCAAGTCTGTTGTTGTGTTTCGTTCTGTTAAACACTGTTTTCCCCAGCGTCTTCTCTGTAGCTTTGGCTGCTCGGTTGAAGCTATCCTATGTTCCCTTGACATGCATTGTGCAGGGTTGAAAAACTGAATGACGACCACCTTCTAAATTGTTGACCGTCAACTTATGAACGTTTTGCAGGCACATTTCTCCCACTACCACCAAGCCAAGGTCTAGGCGTTGTGTGAACGGAGCATTGTGCAGCCTGTTAACCTGCTGTCTGACCTTGTGCGCTCTCAAAATGTCTCCCTATTATTACATGAATTTATATTATTATTATTATTATTATTTATGATTAAAAAACTGGGTGTCTGTGGCGACATTCCCGGGAAGAAATCACAAGCGGTGCATAGATAGTGACGCGTATTCCATCACCCATCAGTGGTTGGTCCGCCAGAGAGGGTAGGCGGAGCTAACGCAACAGGCTTGCTCTTCAACTCACTTGTGTGTGAGCGGCGTACTGGTTTTTCCGGTGTCTGCTAGCGTTAAGATGGGGGGGTTATGGAACCCTAATAAGTTTTTGTGTAACATGAGAGGTCATATTATTTGTTGATGTAGATTTCGTATTACATTTGATGACAATGTAACGGTACTAAATTACATAGCTATTTGCACAGCTAACGCTAGCTACCGGACCATGTCAATAAAGGCAACATTAGTTTAGACAACGTTGCGCACAGTATGCATCTCTCATATCAGGTAACATTGCGTTAGCTAGCTAGCTAATGTAATTAACACAATCTAATGTCAGCTAACGATTAGAAAAAACGCTAGCTAACGCTACCAACCGGTACCGACCTCGCAAACCGTCTCTCGAATGCAATGCTACCTTGTTGCAGCGTTGCAATGTAGCTAACTAAAGGCCAGTTCAGATTAATGATTTGCAACGAGACTGGATGCAACTTGCAAAATTCCAAGACGTCTGATTGTGAACGTTCTAAAACTGCACTTGGCGATTTGACAAGGTGGGTCTTTTGAGACCCCAGGCAACAGCTTCAGACGCTCTGCAACTAACCAGATCACACCGCTGCAATTTTCTCTGCAACATTCAAAAACCGTCTCGTTGCAAATCATTGATGAACTGGCCTTAATGTTACCGTTATTTACGTTGCCATCAAGTTCATCAATATATTGATCTGAATAAAGCCGGGGTATAGGTGGAGCAGAGCGGGGTCTGATTTCTGTGTAAAGATGTCAAGCCGGAGAAAACTAAATAAAAGAATACAGCAGTATGGATTAGCATTGTTATTATTTTATTACGCTTCCTCATATGTTCCTTCAGCCTTGATGCCCTTTTTTGATGAAATCTCCTTTGTTTTTGTTTTCTTCTTCTTCTGATTGCTAATTTAACACCCAGCTCAGCGTACACAAACAGTTTAGCTAGCAAAACCAGAAACAACAAGGCAGTTGTTTCAAAAATATCACACAACAATCATTCACGATGATGATGCATGAGATACATAATTGCACGAGCCACAGCGAATCCCGCAAATTCTTCTCTGCAGTGTAAAGATGTTCATACCGAGCAAAAGGTGGATAAAGAATGTTTCTGGAAATTGATCATCACTAATTCTACCCCAGGTCTGCTACAGCATTTTAACCCGGCTCGGCAGTGTAAAGACAGCTTAAGTTAGCCTAACGTTAGACAATGGTAAATGGACTGCATTTATATAGTGCTTTTATCCAAAGCGCTTTACAATTGATGCCTCTCATTCACCAGAGCAGTTAGGGGTGAGGTGTCTTGCTCAAGGACACTTCGACACGCCCAGGGCGGGGTTTGAACCGGGAACCCTCCGACTGCCAGACAATCGGTCTTACCTCCTGAGCTATGTCGCCCCCCCAATGAATGAGTATGTACATAACGTTACTTGTATAACAACCATTTTTTATTCAGTAAATAAGTGTAATAGTTGGCGTGGCCCAGGTGCCAACTGACAGACGTCACACAGGCGACACTGGTTGGATCCGGTTGGACCTATGGGAAGTGAGGTCCAAAAACACACCTGCAATTACCGCTTCTCGCCATTGGTACCACCAAAGAGAATGAAACGGAAATCTTTGAGATTGTAACTTTAAAAATTAAAAAGAGAGAGAGATGAAAAGTACAGTATGAGGATGTGGAAATATATTTCATAATTAATTATATGCCATTGAATTGCCAATGAATATTAGGTTAGAAAATACAACATTTGCCTGATTTAACGTGACTTCTGGTACAAACCACGCCCACTTCCGGTCTTCTATCCGAATACACATACAGATACAGATAATTTTGTTGGTTGACAGATACAGATACAGATAATGACGTCTCTGCACACCCCTAATGCCTATACTGTGAGTACATCTGCCATTATGATTACTGCATTCTTTTTTGGATATACTGTATGGGGAACACCTGTGCTCACCTGTGGAGACATATTTGCGATATCCCATCAACAAATTTGTCACTTTCAGCCGGAACAGATGTCCACAAAAAGGTATCAATGAACGTCTATGATGCCATCTATGAACTGATTCATTTTAGTCACGTTCTACATCAGTTGTTTCCTTTTTCATAAACGTGGCACAGCATGGTAAAGCATAATGCCAGCTGGACATCTTTTATGGTTATCAAGCTGTGAAAATGGGAGTCCATTTTTAACTGTCTCGCATGCTAGGCTGTGGCAACAGAGAGAAAACATAAGATTCTGAAAACCCCCGATTCTTGTATCCTGTGTTTGTGATCATAAACAGCCCGGCCACTGTTTATAACATCCGGTCTTGGATTTCATGGCAGCTACACCATCATTGTCATGGATGGCCTGCATTTTGACCTTAATGCCTTTTAATAAAACTACCTGTGTGGCGATTTATGCCTTTTTTAATAGTTTACACACAAACCATAAGTCATAAGAATAGAAATATAGAGATATTGGGATGGCAGGTATGCCATCCCGCCAAGTTACGCCTTGGCGGGGGCATGCCCCATACCTATACAGCCACAGACACTCAGCCCTTAAAAACATTAAATTTTGTACATTCTCACCCCATTTCAACAGACAGAATTCATACCCAACTTCACATGTCCACACAATAAAGCCCCTAACTAAGGGGATTTTGCGTTTTCTCCTTCTTCTTCTTCTTCTTCTTCTCATTCTTATTTTTCCTGCCACCTATCCCACTAACAACATGTCTCCCCATTGGACATTTTACCGACACCAGCCAAATCTTCACCTACACGACCCAATCAAAAACTTGCATACACAGGCAAAATACCCATACCTTTTTACTCTGAAACATTTCCAGTTTAAACAGCTAGTCTGCCTGTGGCCTAGTGGGCAAGGTTACAGTCTTGGGAACATGGGGTCCCAGGTTCAAGCCCAGCTAGGAACATGTTTCTTTAACCTGTTTTTACCCTCACTAATAATTGTCTACTACTTCTCAATTATTGCTTTTGCACCATATCTACCCGCCATTCACCAAACGTATACACTGCATTATGACGTACCATCTGCACGTTCAGTTATTAACCAGCTACAATATACTGCAAAGCCATATGGATTCAACGGGAGCTCTTCTGTGCTTACTGGCCTGTGTTCTTCTTTTAAACCACGGGCAGGTTTGCTAATGATATTTCACGCATTGCATAGCTATGTCATGGTGCTGCACTAACAAAGTCACAGACTGGTAAACCTCAGGTTAAAGGATTGAATCCCGCCTTGCCCTCAGGCAGATCATTTCCTCTTTTACACTAACGTTTTCTTACACTTATATTTGCTTTACCAAAACTCACTCACGGCCACCCATATGCATTTCATGACGGCACATGTATTCCTTTTATTAAAAAGTTACACCAGTTCACCACTGTGCCATTTCTACTAACTATATTTCTTCACTTGGCTACCATACAAAACCTTCTTATCAGCAAACGCCACATTTCTACATTCATGTTACCTCGCCCTGTTCTCTATCTAGCCACATACAAACAATTACTACGTATGTACGTTCTGCAACTCCCCATTAAAACATTACATTTAAAATCACCCTCCACTTTAACAACTAATGCTTTATACAGACTGTTATATATACCGTTCGATAAGGAAACTAAGCTCATGCATGGTCACTTCATTTACTTCGCACTATAGTCTGTTATCATGTCAACCTTCACCTACATGCCCATTCTGCTAAAAACATATTGTTTCAACTACGCAATTTCATAATTTCTCCTCATTTCTCTCACACTGTTGTTATTTTCTCATACGCAAAGCCTGCTGGGACATATGCGCCTGCTCCTATTCTCCACTATCAAGTTTTCCGGTTCTAGCTTAGCAAAACAGCAAAGAGGATTCCTACCTGCAGATAAGCCTATCAAAATGCCTTATAAACCTTACAAACACTAAAAGTGCATCTCCACGAAATAACAGACAACGGAGCAGGACAGAAGGGTACACAATTGCGACCTAGGGAGCTCCAATTCTACAGGCTTGCTGATTCTTTTGCCACTCAAGGCTCGTTGGATGGCCGTCAAATCCGTGAGTACATACACTGGCCATATTTCACCTGCGTTTCTGATGCGTTTACACTTACACCACCGCACCCTTTGTCACAGCCACTGTTTTACATATATAGCAAACCGAAACTGCTGAACGGTACACGCTCATCAGACTGTACAAATTCACACAAGGATAGCCATAATCCACAACCGTTTCTTACAGGGTCACTTCGCATTTCTCACTCTCATAATAAAACACTTGGCAAAAAGAAATGATATCTCATAAAAAACACGTTTTCAATGTACAAAAATGCCAAGTTACTCACACATACAAGACATACACCGTCTATAACTCATTCATTCAGACTGCCAAAATCCAGGCCTGCCATTAAAAGTATTGATATCAAAATGACACCAAGTTACGGTACTACAAACAATATAGGCTATCTTGCCACACCGAAATTAAATAAGATGCATTCCAAAGCAATGCTACCAAATATTTCCTCAATTCTTTCAAGTCACTTGGCCCTGTGTTTTGTAATCTTACCATTTTACAATGTCATGCAAACTTTGTGTCAGATCAAAGTGTCAAATATTTAGAATTGCCTCATGGAATAAATTGAAATTCATGTAGAAAACTGCTGGTGAGTAACTACAGAAAGCATATTTCTCCATAAAACATATGTTTATACTTGCTTCTGAACTGAATTTGAGTAAATGTACAAGTGATTGTATATTTGCTACGTACAATAAATACTGTATGTAAAATACATATTGTACATACATACATACAGAACTTCTTTATCCCCATGGGGACATTTCCCTCGCAGCATGTTACATTCACATTTACGAACAGACATTTAAACCAAGAAACATACAATCATTCACGTAACAGAAAGGCTGGGCAGCGAAATACATACATACCAATACAAATTGGACATATAGACGCCTATTCAATCAATCTTGACTGTGAGAAAGCCATCCACACATATGTTTGGCCTGTCCATGTACTGCATGCTAATACACACAGGGCCAAGTGATTTGAAAGAATTGAGGAAATATTGGGTAGCATTGCTTTGGAATACATCTTATTTAATTTCGGTGAGGCAAGATAGCCTATATTGTTTGTAGTACCGTAACCTGGCGTCATTTTGATATCAATACTTTTAATGGCAGGCCTGGATTTTGGCAGTCTGAATGAATAAGTTATAGATGGTGTATGTCTTGTATGTATGTGTGAGTAACTTGGCATTTTTGTACGTTGAAAACGTGTTTTTTATGAGATTATGAATATACTGTAAACAGTGCATAGTAAATAAATATACTGTAAGTACATTACAGTATTGATGGTATGTCAAAAAATATACAGCCATCCACATACAATCAGAGATTATTATTTATTATTTTTACAAAGATGAGTGTACATAGATATCAGTAAATAATAATAAGTCATTTTTACAAAAGGTGCATAAAAAAATAAAAAAGATAAACAATATTAAAATGACCGAAAAGGTGTAGGAAGAAGCCTTAGCTTATTTGACCTACCCTTCTTACAATATATCCTTAACCCTTTAGTAAGTTCAAAAAATGAAAATAAAAAAGGAAATAAAGAAGGAAAAAAAAGAAGAATAAAGAAATAAAAATAACAAACATATTCAAGAGTTTGGATAGTTTGGATAGGGCAATATAAAATTGTATTTCCACCAGTAAATATTGTGATTAATATATAGTTATTAGTATAGTTGTAAATTGTCCTTACGTGGGATTTTAATGTGATGTACTGGATTTCTTTTTTTTTGTGTGTGAATAGAAAACTCACATTTCCGCAATATCAATCATAACAGTAGGACCCCAACGGCAGAGAGCTTAGACTGAGTATTCAGTTATTTAGATATGTTGTATTCTGAAACACTGGTCTACATGAATCTTAATAATAGCTTTTCTTGAATGACTGTACATGCTCACTTCTAGCAGAATTGGTCTTAACTGTCAGAATGCAGGCATGTCAATATTTCCAGTGCACACTTTATAACCTAAAAGGCCCAGTAGTTTGAAGGGTTTCTGAAGATTGACATTTTCAGGCTCCAACCACGCTAACGAAGCCTAAAACCTCTGCAATTATTTACATAGGAGTCATAGGCTCAGATTGCTTATTATGAACAAAAGTAATCGAGTGACATCAGCAGACACAGTGATAAATGAATCGGCATTAATTATATTTAATACTCAGCATTAGCAAGATACTATTATGTAAGGTAAGCTAATAGAAGAAGCCAGTGCCCAGTCATGAATCAAACTATACACAGTATATACAGTAACCATTTACCTTGGTTTAGAGTAAATGCTATGAATCAAATAATTTAGACAGAAGTACAAAAACCTGAGGTTGTACTGTATGTTTTATGGATCTCGTGTTTCCAGCTAGCTGGCAAGGGTATAGTCAGGCTCAACCAAGAACAATCAGATCCAGTCATGCTGAAATCCGACCCGCTCAACTATGCCAACCTCACTCAGTGATAGACTCATTCCTTGGGATACACATTCAGACAGACATACATCATAAAGAATCTGAACAAATACTGCTACGGACACCTCGACTGAAGCTCTGTCTGGCTCTGACTGTAATAGTTTTTTTCATTTCAGACCAAGATCTGTTCAAATGGGAATGACAGAGAGGGGATATACAGAATCAGCTAAGGAATGAAATAATGAAGGGGTGAGGACAATAACTGTCACACATCTGTCCAATAGTGCACCTATCCATTTACCCATCCATCCATCCATCATCCATCTATCGAGGTCTTTGTATAATCTCTCCTCTAGCATTCTCTCTACCTTTCTATGATTTGTCTGTCCCTGTACCACGCTGTGAAATGGAGGCGGACTCTCAGAGACCCTGTTGCCGTGGTAACCGGCACACTCACCATCTTGTGTGTCCCTGGCTCTTCTGCAGGGGCTTGTGCCACCCAGCGCCCTACTCCACAGCACACGACACAGGGCTGCTCCATCACCCGACACAGTAGACCGGGACCCAAGCCTCGCCCCTGACTCTCACTCAAGGTGCAGACTACAATTGTACAAACAAATGCATAAACAGTCAGTTTCCTTCACCTGCTTTGGTAAAAAATAAAAAATAAATAAAAAAATATTAAAGAAATCCTTATTAATATTGATACAACATATTTACACAGTGGCACCAAAGGTTATCTACTTAGCCAATTATAAAGCAGTAGTGCTATAGCCTACTAATACAGCAATGGCATGACATCGTTTCAGTTCCCTGAAGCGTTTGGTGACAAGGATGTCAGTGAGACTGGGCAATTCTCCGTATTCTGCAGAAACATTGCACATGCTCATTGAGGCTTTCTCCTTTTGAGTCAACTGCCTAGGATTCAGCAGAGGCAAGGTTATCCATTATTTCATGAGGATTAAAAATTGAACTCCCGATGTCATTAAGGAATAAGAGGAAGCGTATTAAATTGTGGAGGAACACGGAATTCCTGTAAGAGTATACGATCCCTGAAAGTCCACTGAGACAGCTGCTGCTGAGACCGCAGGCTGTGTGGTCTTCTGGACTGTAAGTGGACCTGGAATCAAAAGAATGCAACTTCAAGCCCCCAGTGGGTCAATGCTGCTGCAGAATCTAACAACACACTAACATGCTCCAGTAAAATAGCCAGCTGTATAAAGGGTTAACATGCAAAACGTGTAAGCTACAGTGTGTATGCTTCCCTGGATAACAGCATGAGTGAGGCAAATAATCACAGCATTACATCCCTCTGCAAGGCACTGACTACGAATCGGAGAATACAGACATCACAGCTTAAACGCACGATTTCCGGTGAATTGTGTTTAAAATGACCAAGCAGGTCACAGGGGCCACCAGCTGCACCTCCTCAAGTATCCCAACAAGGACGGGTTTGATGGTTTCAAACATGTACATAACTGTAGCATCACATCACATCTGTATCTTCCAAATTGTGTTGGTCGTGAGCATGAAATCAGTAGTATTCTTCTACTCTTTAAACATTGTTAATTTGTTTCAGCCGAGCAATGTGTTCTGCAACCAAATTATATGAATTACTGCACAAAAAATCACTGGATATGTGCTACATTAATCCCTAGGATAGAAAATATCAAACAATGGTAGGAAATAAACCTCAAATATACCTCATATAGAAAAAATAATCAAACTCAATCAAGAGATGTATAACATTTACAAATTAATAGCATCCCTATATATCCCTACAAACAAGTGGCAGAGGACTGTAAAGCTGTCCTTTTAAACAGCACCTGCAGAAGTGCATGCCATTGATAGTCTGCAGTATTTTCTTCAGATTCAACATGCTACATGTGCCTTGCTCCTCACTTACAGGGCAGGGCTTTTAAAGGACTGTGTTCTCTTCTGAGAGCTGCTTCTGGCACCACTGAGCTGTGTCTATCCCCCTCAGAATGTGATGATGTGATGCTGCCTGAGTGTTACACATTCCAGGAGATATCAGGAAGCACAGCACAGAAATATCAGTTTTTTCTGGAGTGCCAATATACACTACATGACCAAAAGTATCTGGACGCCCCTAGGTCTGGGGCTGTTTTTCATGGTTCGGCCCCTTAGTTCCAGTGAAGGCAAATCTTAATGTTACAGCATACAATGCATTCTAGATGATTCTGTGCTTCCTCAACAGTTTGAGGAAGGCCCTTTCCTGTCTTAGCATGACATGACGGGTACATATATAAATGGTTTTGTCCAGAACAGTGTGGAAGAACTTGACTAATCTGCACAGAGCCCTGACCTGAACCCCATCCAGCACCTTTGGGATCAGTTGGAAAGCCAACTGCAAGGCAGGCCTAATCGCCCAATCGGTGCCTGACCTCACTAATGCTCTTCTGGCTGAATGCAAACAAATCCCTGCAGCTCCAAAATCTAGTATGAAGCCTTTCCAGAAGAGAGGAGGTTGTTATAGCAGTAAAGGGTGGATCAACTCCATTTTAATTGCCATAATTTTGGATGAAATGTTGGATGTCAGGTGTTCATATACTTTTGGCTATGAGTGTACCAAGAAACACATGAGCAAACTAATATTTACATATTTGTGTATGCACACCTGTGTGCTTCTAGATGTGTACAGAGTACATAAATGCATTTATAATTCAATATTTTCCATGGAAAATTATGTTTTCCCCTTTACATTTTAATTTATACTCCCTTAAAAAAAAAAACAACATCAGCCCATTTTTACTTAGCATGCAAATAGGACTTGAAGTCCACATGCATGTAACTAATGTCCCTCAAGAATCAGCTGCCCTTGAGAAATGCAATTATCCAAATCATGCATGAGATCATAGCACCCCGGTGCTGTGTAAATAAATAATTGGTTTTGCTTACATTGATTTTGCACATACCTACAGTAATATTCAGTTTTAGATAAGCATGTAGGCAAGCTCAAATGGCCCCGTAAGACAGACAAGCCCCAGACACTAAACCAGAGCATTGTGAGGCATGAATGGAGGCCATCACTCTAATGACCATAACAGAGAATTTGACTCACATTTTTTTTACATATCACCTCCTTTGGACAAAATCACACTGGTCACATGTCTCCAAGAATGGAATGTATTCCTTTTTTTTTTTCATAACGCCGATTAAATTTGTTTGGCAGATGAGCAGTATGAACTGAAGACTAAAGTCATTCTTATGATTGTTCCCCAGTACATTCCTTATCATCCCCTGGTCTAGTCACAAACACTAATGCATTCCCAGCACATACACCCTACTTTCTTAATCATATTCTCAACATTTATGCTCTCCAAAACTTAGGACTGCCTCTTTATACTGTGAATAGCATTTACATATGTATATTGTATGTCACAACAGAAATGCGTTCCCAAAAGATTTTTTGTCCCGCAGGCACCAATAAAGTTATTTTATCATATCTTTTCCATTCAAGCACTTGAAATGTATTTTAATTTATTTTTGTCCATCTTGGCAAACTGACTGGGCAATTTTGGAAAATAGTGTCTGATTTACTTTAACCCACAAGCTGCTGAAAAACATATGATGTCATACAAAAATGATAACACAGACGAAGAGGTGTTGAATTCAGTCGTCAACAAGATAATCCACCTTTGCCCAGATCAGGGTGTGCAGGCATGAATTACCAGGCTCTTGTTTGTGAGCATGTATTTACAGAGGCTCATCTACTGTAGGTGTTGCAGTCAGCGTCAAAGGCTACTACCTTTGATGACAAAAACAAATTTTACAATGACACTTTCAGCCTTTAAAGTATTTCTGCCTGGTTAAACATACTATTTTCAAGGCCTTTTAAAAAATTATACGTACAATCTGATAGAGCGCAAGCATGACTAAAAAAAACCACTGTGAACAATCTTTAAAGGGGAATTCCACCACTAAATAACATAAGTTACACCTTGATTTAACAGATCAAGGCGTAAAACTTATTCTCTCTGCATGGCTGGCCGAAGCAATTTATGTAGAAATTGGCCGCAAAAAGAGGTAAAAGTATACGTCATAACGGCACACACTGCTATTCTTCCTCATTTCTGAAGAACTTCACCGGGCGGGTAATTTGAATTTGGAGATACATTCAATGTAGGCGAAGGGGGTGTTGACCAAACTCACGTTAGAAAAAGACTCGGGGTAACTGCTGTGACAAGTAGGTTATTTCACTGTTGTTGTTTCGTTTAGAAAAGCAATGAAAAATGCCAATAAAAGAACAATGAATGAAACAAGCTTGATATTTTTGTCAAATAATTTATTGAAAAATGTAGATGTGGAGAATATCCCTATCAGCCATCGAATGAGGGAATGTCAACCATACATTTCTCCTTGCCTGGCTTAATGACTTTGTCTCCTCTCCCATATTCTTGCTCACATCGGTATTCTATAAAAACGTGTTCTTGCCGAATTCATGATGACAACCACATATTGCACAAGCCGTGACCATGTCTGAAATAACTTGCTATGAAACAACAGCTATTCAAATCATAAACATAAACCAAATCCAGAAGTGGGCAGAAACCTGGCAAATTAAATGCAATATAGCTAAATGCAAGGTTCTGCATGTAGAAAAATAAAAACATAAGGCAGGATTACTTTATGAGAGGAACACAATTTGAATGTGCTCAATTTGAAAAAGACTTGTAATGGTTGCCTTTCAGGTTCTAGGCACTGTGCTGTAACAGTAAAAAAAGAAAGAAAGGCCAATAGGATTCTAGGATATATAGCAAAAAGTATTGAGTATAAATCCAAGGAAGTTATACTTATCTCAGACAATACATTTGTTACCACACTTGGGGTAATGTGTGCAGTTCTGGGGACCGTACTACAAGAAAGATATAGAGGCTCTGGAAATGGTTCAAAGAAGGGCAACCAAATTGATTCCTAGTATGAAAGATAAAAGCTATGAGGAAAGACTTAAAATGCTTAACCTCTTCAGTCTTCATACAAGAATACTTAAGGGGGATTTAATTGCGGCTTTTAAATTCATAAAGGTGATTAACAAAGTGAACTACAAGAGATTCTTCAGGTTGAGTTCTGTTAGTAGAACAAGGGGACATGAATGGAAATTAGCAAAAGGTAAATTCTGAACAGACATTAGGAAGTGTTTTTTTTCACACAGAGTAGTCAATGTGTGGGATAGCCTGCCAGGTCACATAGTAGATGCAAAAACTTGAGGGATTTTCAAGACCAGGCTTGATATGCTGTTAGATACTATCTAGTCAGTAGGTAATCAGAGCACTAGGTACAATTTAGTTAGGAAAATGGTGAGCATTGTTGGGTTAAATGGCCTGTTCTCATCAATATGTTATGTTATGTGATAGTTACATTAAACCCAGGCAATTTGTCCCACTGAAACAAACTTTTCTTTTTATTAGAACCTTAGCAGTAAAATAAACAGAATTGATCACATAAACCTAGATTCTCTTTCGTTAGTGGCCAGCTTGTTACCCTCTTTCCAGCCAATTAGTAATTCCCAGCCCATTTGTATTCAGAAGGAGTGGCAACCTGTGTCAGGGATTGTCTGATGCCTGCCCATGAACTGTGTGAGGATGGCAAGCAGTCACACAGGAGGCCGACAACAGAAATAGGGTGAACAGTGAAATTTATTGTATTTAAAGTGCAAAAACCAACAAACTAAGTAATGACAACACTAAATAAGCAAATAAAAAAAAAAAGGCAATCACTTCCCTAACATTTCCTTTGGGAGAATTGAGTAGGCTCCCCACTCAATCCCAAGCTCTCTCAACTGATCCAAATGGATGAAATAGGTTAACCCCCCTCAGACCATACCATTCTTAGCATTAAAATCGATTAACTAAACATAAATCATAAAAAGTGCAATTTGCTATCCAATCTATAAAACATGAAAATACACAAACTCACACTCAACAAATATGCCTACCCCCCTACGAATACATCACAATTACATAGAACATTAAAACTGATTCCCCCTCTGCAATAAACCACTGTGAACTACACTACCCACAAGGCATACAACCACCATGATGAGTGCAACGCCCTCCTTTGCCCAAATGCTGCAGAAACGATTCACCGTGAGTATAAAGGCTAATTCATGGTCCAGACGTATCATTCACGGACCGGACTCCACTGGGGTCCGCGGTCAAAATGACGAAATAGCGGACCTCAGCGTACGTCCGCCTGGACATGTCCGCGTGAAGCTCAATTTTTGTGACCGTGCGTACCTAGCATACGCGTATCGGTGTCACACAAATCATGGCTCGGTATGAAACTGTTTCACATCGACATGCATTTCATGTGGCACCGGAAACACGTGGTGATGCGGAATATACAAAACAGACATGGAGTCAACATTTGAAGAGAGACTGGCTGAAGAGGTGAGAAGGCACCTATACGATTCATCCCAACAGGATTATAAAGATTTTCAGAAGAACAACAATTCATGGAGAGAAATAAGCACAACGCTGGGCAAGGACGAGGCCATGTTGTTTACAGTCTGTAACTTCCGGCAGAAAGGGAAAATGACGCGCAAAGATTGTGGGAAATGTAGGGCTTGGGTATGCGGTGGTACAACTGGACTATGAAAGGGCAAACGACTGCGGACTGTCCATCCGCACGGCGTATGTGCCCTGTACTTATAGACTATGTAAAAGCCTTTATTCATACTTTCCGCGTCCGCGTGTCCGCGAGGGTCCGCATAACGTAAATGTTGTCATCCGCCCATGTCCGCGTGGACCCCTATGCGGACGTCTGCGCGCAACCCAAAATTTGTGACCTCGCAGACTGTATGCATAGCAAGCGCGCCGACTGCGCATGCTCCAGATAACAAAATGGATGCTTGTTTTGAAGAGAGGTTGTGCAAGGAGATCCACCGTTACCCACATTTATATTGTCTATATGGGTATTCATGAAAATATTCTTTCACCACTCACCATTCTTTCATCATAGCAACAAGATAAACCCGTCAATAGCCCTAAGATATGCCAATATGGCAGTGAAAACGCTGCTCACTGAATAACGAAATAAACGAGACAAAGTTTTTAAAAATGATACCATGTCATTCTACAGTCAATATCTGGGACTAAATATTGAATAACTATACAACCTTCCCATTAGTTTTACGCGTAGAGATGTCCCTTTTGAGACTGAGTGGTCATATATTGTCTTGGACAATCCGGTTGTGAAATACACGCGCATATGTGATGCCTGGGTACCTTCCAAAATTGCTGTGCGTAATACCACACCTGTTGTTTACGGCGTTGTCACCCTTTTTAGTACAGTCTGTCTTGATTGACAATTCATGTATTCAGTAGGTGAGAGTATAAGCTTTCTAACGATGTATACCATGTCTAATTTTGCTTTTGGAATAGCGTTTTATAGGTCAGTGTAACCAAAAATTTTTTTATCATCGCATTCACTTACGCATTCACTCTGTGGTAATGGAACTGGAATGGAGTGTAGATCGGGAAGTGCTCATGCATGGAACGCCAGACCGATGCAGACCCTCAATTGTAGTATGAATGGAACCGCGTGCGCGTCTGCGCTACCGGTACAAGTCCGCAGCTGTCCGCGGACGCGGAACGCGGTAAGTATGTAGCAGCCTTAACCTGGATTTAACATAGCGTACTAGAGATACAAAGTAACGTGTGCACCCGTTAAAATGCATATAAACTGTTTGTAATGATTAAGATTAAAATGTAAGGTTTTGATGGATAACCTACTGACAATTCCCCATACAACTTTAACCAACAAACAAACATGAAACAGATGCGGTATGGCGTATTTAAAATATATACGCATGTAAAAAGACGCGCATAAGCGAGGCGTACTGCGAACTTTGGGGCGGAGAATTAAAAATCAAACAGCAAATTAGTTCTCTGTCACAAACTGTAAGTGCCTGCCTGCTGTAGTCTTTAGTAAAGCAGGTACCTGGCACATGCGCAGTAGTTTGGAGCTATATCTGCACTCGCTACAAGTAGAGAGCTGGTTGAGAGCTCATTTTATTCAGGAGGAGAGCTACTCTTCTACGTGTAAAAGTTCATTTTACGGTGGAATTCCTCTTTAAGGCAAATTATGATGAGATTTGCCAGCCATGGGGAAACTGTAAAAAGGCATAATTAAGATAGCATGCCACATACATGACACATGTAAACCGACTAATGCCTTAATGGGTTAAAAAAATTTAGTAAGTCTGAATTCACACTGGGCAAAGGAAACTGACAGTGCTAAGTGTAAATGAAAACCTATACTGATTCTAATATCCAATGTAGTTGAGTTAATGAATTAGCACTCACACCCTGAGAAAAAATGGCTCTAATACCTAAATTTCCAAACACTATATCAGAGGGAATTGATCCTGGGACTATTGATTGATGCAGGATTATTTATGGTGTGACTACATTTCGGAGGGGGAAAAGCTTGCCTAATAATAGGAGTGTTTCTTCTTCTGCTATTTCAGTGGGGAAAGCCTGTAAAAGCTGTTGCAACACCCCAAAATAGTAGGCAATTTGCTATGGCCTCCAAAATAAGGTTTGCTCACTCTTGAGTGATTGTTCAGAACTTGTTCCTGTTGAACTGTAGGGCCACTTGAGACACATCTTTTGACTACTACCAACTAAGATTCCTTATGGTGAATGTCGTGTGACATGTACACCACATCAACCTATTTTTCGAACATAAATTTCCCTCACAACTGTCTTGTCAGAATGAATCTTCTTGTTGAAAATCAAGCCTCAGAAAAATACATTAATTTCAACACAAAAATATAATAGTTAGGTTATTACACTTATTTAAATGTAAAACTGAACAACCTAAGTTTTAAAAACTAATGGTTTAATGCCATATTATTTGCACCTGTGCTTCCTCATTTCCTCCAAAAAAAAAAAAATACCATTTGATTTTCAAAAAATTTCCCAGCAGTTGTCTGCAGTCCAGTGCCAAACTTCCACACCTGAACAACACAAACACACAAGTGCATAAATAGGATGTACTGAATAATCTGTATTGCAGATGATGAGAAAAATTACCTGCAGGTGCATAATGTCAACATGTTGTCTGCTGGCTAGTCAGCTACTTCCACAGAGGAACAGCACAATCTCTGTAATCTCAAAGGACTACCAACAACTTACTGGAACTACTGCAACTACAGCTGCACTGCATTAGGATCTGTAAACATCCATTAATTAGTAGCTGGGTAATATATAGAGCCGATAACCTACTGGAAATTTCTACATAGAGAACAGGGAACTTGTGTGGTTTCCTGTATCACTGTAAGTGTAGCTTAGTAAATCTCAATACAAACTAAAGCATGACCCAGAAAGAGCAATTCAAACAAACTAATGTTTTTTTTCACAAAGCAATTAAAAAAATAGGAAGCACTACCGGAAGATTACCATTACCACCATTACCTAGACTAGAGTTTCCATTTAAGTTTACTTGGTCAATTTCAAAAGATTATACTTTTTTCTGATCTTTGTCATAGCTGATGTAGGAATACAAAAAGAATGTAATAAGAATGTAATGGTCAATTTTTCATCACTGCCGATTTGAAGATACTTTCAGACCCCATACCCACTGTACGTACTTTGCTATCTGACTTATCTTATACAAAATGAACAGAAAAATAAAACCAGCTGACAGATCATTCACCAGAAAGCATCTTATTGCAATAAACATCACATTTAGTGTTTACAGCATACAATAATTATGCACTGCTACACAGAGTCATTATACGCATTCAGTGCTCTCCTTGCAAGACATTTCAGATGTTATTTATATAATTGCAGAAACATAAAAACATTCCCCAGAGCAAAATAAAACCAAGGCAGGACTAAACTGAATTTTTACCCACCTTGCTAACCAAAAATACATGCTGAACGCAAAAGCAATAGCTTTCAACTAGAATTTTGCAAAAATGAATCATTTTGAATTGTAGATTCACAATCAGAAATTTTTTGTCCTAGGCTGAAAATATGCTTTTTAAGAATAAAATATTCAATATCTCCTTAAATGATTGCTTGAGGAATGTACATGAGAGAGTATAGGATAATGCTGACCCTACACTGGAGCACTTCTAGACAACTAAAGTCTGACACACTCTCACATTTAAAAACATTTATGGGTTTTTAGTCTTAGAGGTGCACACATCTTACGATTCTGCAAAGACTGCGAATCATGCAGCTTCACATTTATAAGACTCAAACAGGATTCTTTTGGAGATTTTTTTTTTACCTTCCGTTGTGCTGATGTCAGAAAAGACCTATTGGCTATTGGCAGTGTGGGATTATAATCACATCATTAACCATCACATATCTTTTGAGCCGAGACAAAAAACTTAAGGTAATATTAAACGTTTGATTTTGTCAGAACGGTCAAGACGAGAAAAAGACTGTCACAAATTAAGCCAGAACCATCTCAATACAATCTCACACTAATTGTGAGTCGGTAAGCCTGGCAAGATTTTACTACAACTGTGAAATCACTCAAAATATCACCAGGTGTAAGGCCAGTATAAGATATGTAACAACGGCCATGATTTCTAAAGTGATATTTCAACTCTGTACAGTATGACCAGCATTTTGCTCAAAAAACGAATCACGAATGTCCAAGACACCTAAAATGCAACTACTCTACTTCTAAATGGTCTATAGGACCCCCTTGAAAATGAGATGCTACATCTCAAGGAGCTATCCTTTAAATAAAATTCAAATTCAAATTAAATGAATGTCAAAATCCATACTGTAGTAGGTCCCAGAACATTACACATATGGGGTTCTATTTTCACAGTCAACATACAAGTGACCAACATGACTAGTGACTCATGACTGTGGCAAATTAAGGCATGTCCAACTCAATTTCAGTAATTTTAGGACTCATTGTTATTTAGCATGATTGCACAGTATGCACACAATGAAACAAAATCACATTCACAAAAACAAAAAATAATCAACAGCTTTGAAAGACATAAAATATATTTGAGAAAATATATTTTGATTGTTACAGGTCTGCAACTGGATTTTCCAGCAAGGAGGGTGGTTTGCCTGATATATACCAGCAGTTGTGTCTTTGCTCTGTTTTATGTGTTCAAACCCATCTGGCAGACTTGAGTCCCAAATTTGTCAACTTGACCCTTGCTTGGCTATATTACATAAATGACTTGACTTGAGTTAGACTTGGGTATTCCTGAATTGGACTAGATAAAGATGACTTGAAAATACTTCCTGTAATGTGCTCTAGGGGCCAGAATTCCAGTGTCCTGAGATTGCTCAATTCAGACATTCATTGGCCAGATCTGGCATCTGAGTGAAGGGGCTAATTGATGTTTTTCTTTCCTTGCTTAGCATTTAATAAAATTTGCTGAAAAATCAATCAATGTTTTTTTCTTTTGATAGCCATACTTTTCTTTACATGACATGATCATGTAACATCTTAAATCTATGGATCATCTTAACTTGTGGATAAATGCAGGCTCTTCATTCTACATGCATGGATTCATGAAGGCTAAGCTAGGTTATGTCTATATACATCTTTTGTGTGAAAATATGGCAAAATAATGCATGTGAAAAAGCACAGGAACTGAATTAAGCACTGTGATCCAAGCTGTATAGTTATACAGCTAACTGTGGGGTTAAGTTAAAAGTTATTCTTTGATTTTTACTCATATATTCGTTTGAATTATCTTACCAGGCATGAAGAAAGAGAATGCTACAATGTGGGACACGGATACTGAGACTTCCACTGTGGTCCTGAGGTAGATTGAAAATAAAATACAACAAAGACATTTTATTTGATTGTTTTTCCACTGTACTCTGTACAATCTATGTTAACTCATGTAAAGCTACTATAATGAGGCTACACATTTTAAGTTCAATGTGAAAACAATCAATAGTACTCTTATGATTTACACTGAAGCAGTACTATTTTCCATACAAATAAGCAATTAATAAATTATGAATAAACTAATGAACAATAATTACTCATAATACTAAAAAAGTAACAATAACGTTTTTCAAGAAATTTAAATTTCTTGATTCAAATTTTGTGGTCAATTTATCATATTAATTCAGGAAACCACAAGCTTACAAAGATGTCCTGTATCAGTCCCTTTTCAACAAATATATAATTTTCTGGCAAAAAAGTATAAGAAAATAAAATAAAAAAATAATTATTTGACATAAAACTTGCACAGTCCTTATAGACACACTCCCGACTGTGTCACCCATCCATATTTACAAAAATAGGTTTATTGCTAACCCTAGCCTTAACTAACCAGGTGAAGGTGAAAAATATTCCCTTTGTGCAGAACAATACTGCCAATTATGCTATTGCCTAAGCATGTTTGTGCTACTGTTGCCACTGAAGTAGGGCCCATGTATGGGTATGATCAGTTTGCCAAGCACAGCGTTGCATGGAGCTAGGCTTTAAGTGGTACTGACCATGCCACCCAAACATACAACCCAAAGTAAGTAAGCATAGTAAGATTCTAAAGTAAGCAGCTCAGTGCTTGGTTAGTGCTTTCTTCCAAAGAAACAAGGGTGCAGCTACTGATGTACCAACCCACAAAAGGGAACCCTTCTCTATGGACCAAACAGCAAATAGAAAGCCAGTACTGGGGATGTTATCCCAAGGTCTTGGCCCACAGTGGCAATTAAAACTGCCAGAGAACTCAGTACATATGGGTGTTTGCTCGTGCCCTTGACCAAAGCTAGCTCTGATTGATACTTCCACTCTAATCTTCTATCTATCTTCTTTAATTGGATAAATAAATAATTGTCTCCCCATCTCAGCAATGTGGAGAAGAGTCTGATGTAAAATAGCTGACCTGCATCGCCCATATGTGCAGCTGACACTGGTGGCTCAGGTAATTCATACCCAGCTCCATCTACTAGGGAAATACTTTGAAATCTTTGAGAAGAGATTTATTAAAGAAAGTTGTCAACATTATTAACCAAAGTAACAACTGAATCTATCTACAGAAAATTTTTGTATGCTCATATTATTCAAGGATAAACATGAGAGATACCAGTTTATCTAATTTATTTCCATGTTACAAGTTATTGGATAAACTCCCTGTTTCAATATATTTTTAGCATTTACATGCTCTTATCCAGAGTGACTTGTTCAGCCTACATTCTTTTACATTATAATCCATTAATACAGTTGGAGGGATTTCATCTGTGTTGGGGGGACATCTGTGTCCCATCATGCACCAGTGACCCCCTCTGATTAATCAGACCCCCACAGTATAACAGCACAAGCTACATATTAAATGTTCCCCTCCAACTTAATTATCTGTGCTTGCCTGGAGTGAAAAAAAACGGTGGTTTATGATCTCAAGTTTTGGAGGAGAGCTCATGCTTGTCTGTATTCTCCCAAATGGCTAGAAGAGGCTGCAGTGATGAGCACTTTAGATCATTTAAAATTTTAAGTGCTAGCAGTAAGCTCATGAAAGTATTCTTAAGAAGAGGCCATGTCTTGTAACCAGATTAGTCAGTGAATAATCTGTGATAGTATAAACTAGGAGGTCCTAGAACTTTCGCCTGAAAACAGGGAACCCAGAAAGTTTCTCAGTTTGGCACTAATGTTATAAAGAACATGTAACATTTCTTAATGAACTGATCCATCTGACTGCAACCCCACCCCACATATTAATCCATAGAAATATAATTGATATCACACTCAAATTCATATTTTTAAAATTGCCAACCCACATTCATTAATTAATAATGTGAAGACTGTTCCACTTTTTCTTGTTCAGTGGTGTAAATTTGATTCCAAAAGGGGGACACATTTTAAGGTACTAGAGATATGAATATGTGTGTCTTTTTGGATGTAAAATAAATACAATTTCTGATCCTAAAAGACCAATAGCTCCCTATTCAATCAAAATTCTTAGAAAAATGGTTTTACTTATTGATTAAACATTGAAGGTTGCTCATCCAGTTAAAACACTTCAGCACAGCTCAAATTGCACCAGCAGCTATACGTTCATTGCTGTCAATTCTCTGTATGTTTGGTCATAATGCCCTTTTAAAAATAACTACCATTTAATCATGTGTGCTATGTTTAATAATCTGTATGGCCGTGCTGTCGCCCTTGCTTTTGGAAACAATTCTATAGAGTGGTTTTTAACTGTATGTCAGGGTGGTGATTTTCAGCAGTGTTTTCCCACAGTATTTCCATCACTTGGACACATACTCTTGGTAGCTGGCTTGTCTCCCAGCTCTTTTATGTCATGCTTCCAAACATTCATGTCAACCACAACCCTGCTGTGTACAGTCACAACAACCTAGCAGCAGAACATCCTTGGGTAGTTCCAGTATATTAGTAATGTTGATTGGAGAAGGATAGGGTTTCTTCGGTGATCACTTTAGCTGCCATTCAGCCTTAGTAAGCTAACTTTAGGAAAGACAGAAATGTATAAATAGGCCTATATCCAGAAATGTAGGCCTAACAGCCATCCACATATAATCTAAGATTTAGAGAGGGCAACGAAAGATTTTATTTACTCAAAGCAACATAAATATTGTGATTAAAATATTAGTACAATATTAGTATGTATTGAGGACATACACTGTCCTTAGGTGGAGTTTTAATATGATACACTGACAATTTTTGAAACTTTAACCCTTTAAGTTTGTTTTATGGATGTGCACCAGCTGTTCCACTCTTACTTCACTCTAGCCTTCGCACAGGTGAAGTTGCCCTTGATATCAGCGTTGATAATCATTGTAATTATTTTAAAAATCACATCACATCAGCGGATCCCGACCACCTTCACCCTACAGCACTTGACAACATGGCTCTGCATTGTGTTTATGTGCTTTGTTTAGCAGCTAATGTTTTTATTTTTTAAAAGCCTAGCCTTTATCTTCAATGTTGCCTGCTTTGGATATCTGACTATTTCATTCAGCTCAATATATACATATACGACAAATACAACAACACTAGATGTCTCTCAGCATGTGTCAGGCACAAGGGGATCTTCAGACTTGTTCGCTAGCTGCACTGTCTATTTCATCTGAGACATGAAGGCTTCATATGTTGATCAAAGAGATAGTCATTACAGCAATCTCCCCAACTGAGCAGTTGTCTGGGTGCTACACAACACAATCCTTATGTGTATACATGCTGTGATTGGTCGGAGTAATGTGGGCATTAGAAAAAATATGTCTTAAAATGTCATTGGCTGTTCTAGTCTCATTTGAAATAAAACAATATGTGGATTTTTTTACCAAATCATGCCACAAGGATTGTCTCAAAAATCCACAAATAAATGCAAGCAACCAGTGACGCACAAATGTGAACCAGCTGCATTTATTTGTGATATAACCTGGAGAAGTTTCTGACATTGCTCCTAATTTGTATATTATTGCTTTAACTATGAAAATGTTTTGTGTTCAATAAATTTACCAAATGCATCTGCCTCACCTGACCTTTCTAAGAAAGCAATGTTATCTCAATTTACATTAAAACTTGTTCAAATCTCTTAGAAGCCTATGAAATTCTGAAATGGAGGGACCTGGACCTTACTAAGGCAATGCACTTCCAAATTTGACTATGATAGATGCAGACAGATAAACCGGCATACAGTCTGTTTGAATGCACAATTTGAGTTTTTCTCTGTGAATTTGTAGCCCTGAAGCTAACTAGCAATGCAAAAACGTATCAACCCAAATTAAATAATAGTGCATTAACACTGAATGCAAAAGGGGTTCTGACTGTCTCTGTGTACATCTATGCTCAATGGTAACAATTAATTGAGACTATGTCTTCCGGATATTGCATTGCTGTCTGTGTTGCTGAGGCCCTTCCATCTTCCAAAGAACTCCCCCAAATATTTGTTACCATTGTATACATACACCCCAAAGCAGATGCTAAATCAGATGCTGACACAATTCTTACAGAGACACAAAATATGCAATCAATCTCTCCCAATGATCCGGTCTTTATGCTGGAAAACTTGTAACCACTCAAATTTGAAGAAATCTAGCAGTTTTTCTCAATATGTAATGTAACTTGTTATACATGCTGCAACAAAACTTTAGATCACTGCTATGGGCTGATTAAGGGAGCATACAAGACTGTCATGGTCCATGTTGAGGAAGGAAATAGGTCCAGAAGAAGTTAAGGTCTTTACTGAGGTTAGTCTCTTCAGCCCTACAAGGATGATTTGAGTGCACGATGAGTACTCTCACAATATAGGTGAACTCACTGATGTTGTTTGCTGTTATTTTTCCCTTTGTAGTGACTCTGTAATCCCAAACAAAGTGATAAAAATCTCCCCAAATAACAAGCTTTGGGTACCTAAAGATCTAAAGGCTAATTCATAAAATGAGGCTAACGTTTAAGGATGTGGACGCAAGTAAACATAGGGAGACTAAAAAGCAACTGAGATCAGGCCAAACTGAAGAACAGCGAAAGATTGAGTTGGAGCTTACAAATAACGCAAGTGCTTTAGGGGTATCAGCTTGGATGGCACTGACTTGAAGAACTGGCAGATGAATTGAATGATTTTTATCTGAGATTCGATCACCCATATACATCTGACATTAATGAGTTATGAGAGAAGACAAAAGCTGGTCCCTCATTTCTTTTTAATATCAATAGTATTAAAAACATTTTGCAGCATCAACATCATCAGGAAGAGTCCTGGGTCTGACAACATTTGTGGCCAGGTTTGCAAGATATGTGCTGTACAACTTTCTCGTGTCTTGTGTTCCATTTTTATGTTATCTCTCCAACTACAGAGGGTTCCAGAATATGGAAACATTCTACAACTAGCCCTGGAGCCAAGAACAATACTCTCATGGTGTTAAATGATTTTATGAAAACATTTAAGAAACAAATTATAAGGGAAGTCTTGCGGCAGGTGGAGGACATGCTAGATCCCCTGAAATTTGCTTACTGGTCCAGGAGCATAGAAGATGTTACCTAAGTCTTAGAAGTCTTAGGTTGGATTTTAGACTTCTTAACTGACAGATCTCTGTTGGTGAGGCAGGTCAGAGCACCATTGGTCATAAGGCGGAATTCTTCAATGCCCACTGGAAATTTCTTCAGCATGCATTCATTCACAATATATGGAATGATCTGACCTTGGTTGCCACAATCACATTCTGAGTTGTCCTGGAGCTACCACTTGAAGACATGGTGTGCAGTCCTGGCATGTAGGCTGTGGATCCTCTTGAGGGCAATCCACTTTCAAATGTCAAGGTTGAGTCCTGGAGCCATCAAGGTAGGATCTTGCACATGCTTCTTGGCAAAAGCCAGGTTTTCCCAGAGATTGCACCAAGCCACCTTTGGATCAAATTCTGCTTCATTCAAAGTATCTACAGTGACCCAGAAGGATTTTCCTGATTTCCCAGGATAGGCAGATTCTCTTGTAGGGATGGGTAATGAATTGATCGATTACTTGTCACATACTTGTGCGTGCCTACATGACCTTTATAATTAAGGCTGGCTATGCATGTATAACTGTGTTTGAACTTGGCTCCACTTATTAATTTATCAAACAGTATGTAAAAATGAAGAAACATTAAAATAGAGCATATTTCTTCATCTAATATGAACAGGATAAAGCAAATCAATTTTGAAATGCATGTTTTGATTGCAACCATGCTGTTTTTTGGTAAGCTGTTTTATAAGCGGGATAATGTCTGAGGGGCTGAGCATTACACAGTTTGAATGCACAGAGGGAAATTGCCAAAGGCAAATGTATAAACTCCGTCAAGTCAATTGTAATGAAAACTTTCATTTCAAAATATGCAATGGAAATATTACTAAAGTATTCCAGCAAATATCCTATACCCAGTACCACTTATAGCAACCATCATCTTTCTAGTACCTCAATCAGGTTACCTAATGTTAAAATCCAGTTTGGTTTTTAGTCAAAATGGTCTCACAGTATGCTTGGATATCTAGCCAGCCAACTACTGCATTATATAAAAAATATTAAAATATAAATATAGCCAAGCTATAGCTAGACTAGCTATTCTCTACACAGTCATTTGTGGACATCAAGCTAACACTGTTGCGAGGATGATATTGTAAGTACAGGCTTGCTTACAAATTTCCACTTTATTTATCGAGTTAGTGATGCACATTAATTTAGAATGGTGACAGAACTTTTGCATATGATGCTTTCATATGCTGCTAGTTGTGTACTTGGATTTGTCAATCAACACATTAAATGCAATGTAGGGATGTTAACAATTTATTGTTGATCGATTAATTATTCTTCATTACACATTCATGTGGATCAAGCTATTTTGGGTAACCTAACATTGCACCCCTCTTTTGGAGAAAATGTAGAGATTAAACTAGTCCATCGGATGGAGATGTATATTTTAACCTACTGAGAGACTTGGACATCTACATTTGGGTACTGATGCAGATACAGTCAGTAATGCGTCCTAGGCAGAGTCAGCAAGAGGGAAAACAATCCCACGTCGATCGCTGTTCTTAAGAGGGACCCATTAAAAATCAAGCTATATATCATTGCTATTTCACTTTAATATCAGCAAACTTAACTGTAATTTAAATATGCTATATTTATAATATTTAAATTGATCTCTTATTTAATTTTAATATCACAATAATATTGAGAGTATTCTCTCTCCACAATTCTGGAGGATAAGAGTAGAGTACGTACAATTGTTGGGGGGGGGGGGGGGGGTTAAAAGGGAAAGCAAATTCAGTGCTAGTCAAAACTAGTTACAACTACACAGATTACACAAACCAATCAGATTACATGATATTTTGCTCAGCCAGCCTCACACAACTATAACTAATTTTTAATATGATTTACAGACATAGAGTCAAGTCTAGTCCTGTTTAGAAGGGCGCAAGACTAATGGTGTACGGACGTCCCGGGGACGAAAAAAAATATGTGTTCGGGAGGATCAGAAACCATCCCCAGGACACCTTTCGTATGACAGGGGGAAAGTTTTCTTTTTTTTTTTTTTTTTTGTTTCTTTTATCCTCATTTGTCACATTACTCAGATTGAGCCAACTGAGCACCCAGCCACTTTCTCTAGTTGACGCTGGCTGACACTGGCAGACAGTATGTGAAAGAGGTGCAAAAATAATATGTCAACAAATCTAATTCCCGCAGTGCCGGCCATTGCGGCCAACCTTCCTCGTACAATAATCATTACTAGCTCAATGCAACGTGTCCCACTATCTGAAGAAAACAGGTATACAGGGGTGTTATTTCAGGAAAAACTTGGAGATGACAAAAAATTGCACAATCAGTTTTTGGTTGCAGAACAGACAACATGTCTATAACAGTGTTTAAGAGACCAGTTATATATCCAAACTCATTCTTATATTCCCAATGTTATATTGACAAGGGGAGTTCACATGAAAATAGTAACTCTAAACATGGTATGAAGCAATAACAAGATGTCCAGTAATACTTGCTGAACATAAACTAAACTGGATGTACTGCAGGATGCTACGTGTGGAACGACGCATAGCTACAGCGTTGAGCAACATAAGCTACCGTAGCCACCGAGTCCGCTAAACATGATTTTAGCCTTTTATTCCCCCTGAAGTCACTTGAAAGAAATAAGAAGTCGAGGGTTGCGGTTTTGGGCAAGGACACTAGCTTTTTTATTAATTCTATTATTAATTTAGGTATTCAACCCCCAGCGCCGGTCTGCAATCATGAAACCCAACCATCGAATCGTAAATCCTGTAGTCGATTGTTTATCGTACCTAATCGTTAGCTGAGTGTATCTTTATGTCCTAATTGAACAGTGATATTCAGACAGTCAGCTGTTTCTAAATCTGACATTTAGCATACTAACAAAAAAACTGACAGTAGTATTCTGCAAATTAGCATAGCCTATTATAGCAATGCAAGCAACAGCCTCATAGCTAGGAATACTGGTTGCCAAGGTACTTTTGACTACAAATTCTATTTTTAGTTACAGCTGTCCTATAGTGCCACCAATAATGTTTTGGACAAAGACATATCTTTTTCTTGATTTGGTTCTGTTCTTCACAATTTTAGATTTGTAATCAAACAATTCACATGGGGTTAAAGTGCAAATTCTCAGATTTTACTATAGGGTATTTTTAAGGCATTTTGGTTTCACCATGTAGAAATTATAGCACTTTTTATACATCCATCCCAATTTCAACTTTTCAAATTTCGGGCAGTCCACACTCAGTCTGGAGCTGTGCAGTATAGACATATTTTCAGCTTCTCTCTTCACCTATACTTGTTGCCAATTTTCCTCCTGTTTTCTTTTCCCCTTCCTGTTCTTCATATTATTAACCCTTCCATGCTTGTTGAATTTGTGGAACATTTTATAAAAGCATGAAGTTCATGGCTTCTTAACATTCAATTCATTCACTAACCTCTGGAGGAATTTTTCTTAAATCTATTTTAATATTTGCAACTGCAGTGCCATCTGAATCCAGTATAGCTGTGAA
The DNA here is from genome assembly GCF_013347855.1 of Anguilla anguilla. NCBI lineage: Eukaryota > Metazoa > Chordata > Actinopteri > Anguilliformes > Anguillidae > Anguilla > Anguilla anguilla. The sequence continues at coordinate 41,753,932 of NC_049202.1, forward strand.
TTTAGTAGGACTTAATAGGACAATATTAATAGCTAGCCAGCTATAGCTATTCACCTTGTAAAATCACACACTGCCTCTACTCCAAGCTTTTTAAGCAATTTAACCATTACCCCACTACTTCTTCGTTTTTGAAACTTTAAACAAATCTTTTCCACTTTTGATAACGATGCCTGTCTATCTGACTGTCATACCAATTGGTTTCCCATTTAAATACACTGGCTAGTGTACCACATCTACAATCTACACATGTATAATTCCCAGAAATACAGTCTTAATTGAATCTTTAAATAATCAGAATCTCTTCAGCCAAAATAAATTCTGAGGTTTTTTCATTGTTGCTTAAAGCTTCTTAATGCTGCAGATATGCATTTCTTCAGTTTAAAAAGGATGCCATCTTGCCCCTGACAAAGGCAGTAGTATTGTTCTTCTCCCTCACTACATCTTTTGATACCACTTTTACTTATTTCCAGTCAAAAATTACCTCTTCACCATAAATTTATTAGAAAATGCTATCATTATACAACCCCCACTTTATCACCTGTTTGACCTTGGTTTCTACCGAGCATTGCAAATACCACTGACAGTAGACACGGCATGAATCAACTTCAGATTCCGATGCCAATATTGACATTTCAAGAAGCTTCTTATTCAGGTACAGTGCAATGCACTGAAAATTAGCCTTCCCTGATAGGCAAGCCTTATGTTCCCATGAGACTGGGGTCACAGGAAAGACTGCTTTTGACTGCAATGTTCTGCATGGTCTTGGTTTACACTTACAAATCATTCACATGTGCAGGCAACACAGCTAAGTGAATCCTGATTATGCTTGATCAAAACATTTCCTCACAACACCACAATACACCTGTGTTTTCGTCGACCTGACTATGTAAAATATTATACATAGTCACAGTGTATTTAACTTGCACACTGCAGTCAACTCATGCACGTTCCTTGTGGTGAAATGACATTCATTGCCATTTTTCAGGGTTTGTAATCAGAAGCTAAACCGTGTCTCAAATGACCCATGTTGTTTGCACTGTGAAAGATCACTGTGCTATTCTTACTATTCTTTGCCTCCACATCTCAAGTTAAGTGCTGCACAACTTTCTAACCCCTTAACTATCTATGTCAAGTGGAAATAATCTATGTCAAAAAGGGCCAAATCTACTCCTGGGGAAATTTGAAACAACAGTGTAAAGACATGTTTCTAACTATATAAGGCATTTTATCTGAGATGGGTATGAAAATAATGAAATTGAGAAATCTCCTTCAATCGATTCAAAACCTCAGCATTGCCGTTAAAAAGCTTCCATTTCAAATGGATAATATAATCACAATTTGGCTCATGTAGGCAAGGCCTGCAAGCTGAATGCTTAGAGAAAAAATGCAAATTTAGGTTAGATTTAATTTATTCATGAAAGCGATTATTTTTTACTTATTTTGCTGATGCACACATCCGCACAAACTTGTCAACAAGACGATGAAACTCACATGTTCACACTACTGCCCACATAAATCTACACAGATGCTACCAAAAGACACTGCAACATAAACAGACTTGTCATATTGCAATATACCCTCTTCTCAATAAGTCACCCATGCATACACCACAGATGCATCACTCTCATTCCCCCCACTAAGGCAACAGTATTTCAAAGCATTTTCCCACCTCATTCCTACAGTGGATGTGTAACTGGAATTTGAATTCAATTTGGTGTTTTCATAGAAGCCATCATGTGTACATATACAGCCGGGTGACAAATTAAAGGAAAAACCAACATAAAGTGTCTTAGTAAGGTTATGGGCCACCATGGGCCACCAGAATAGCTTCAGTGTGCCTTGGCCTAGATTCTGCAAGTCTCTGGAACTCTACTGGAAGGACAGAACACCATCTTCCAAAAAGATATTCCCTCATTTGGTATTTTGACAATGGCGGTGGAGAGTGCTGTCTAAGGCTGGATTCAACCAGATCAGCTTGCTGCAGGGTTGTGCGGCAAAAACGGCTGTCTTCCCATTCATTTGAATGGGGGTAGTGCGTTTAGGCTGCGGCAGTGGTTGACCGCATGGGGTGCCGAAAAAAAACGCAGCGGCCTGCGGCAAGAAAGTTGAACCCGATTCAACTTTTGCCAGAACACAACCCGACGTCACACTGCAGTGGCCAATCGTGTAAGTTGTTTAAATTACCATGTAGCAGTCCGCTGTTTACCGAGCAACTGTCAGATGAATTACTGATGCGATTCATTTCCTAAGATTTGCTTTTATTATCATCATCGTGATTTGACAGTACCTGGTAATGGGACGAGTACCGAAACAATAATTACTAGCCAAATATCAACTCCGAACGTCAGAATTAAACTGTATAAAAGATTCGCTATTTAGCAGTTCTTGCATGTTAGTTTATTGTACCTAGCACTATGGAGTTCATGGACCAAACGATGATACTCTCCCAGTTGTGTCCTCGCTTGGTTTATTTCGTGTACCCAGCTTCGACGTCTGCGTCTGCCTGGCAGTCTACACTGCAAAATAATGATAGCAAGAAGCTTCCTTCGGTTTGCGTTTTTGTCCATTTTTTTTTTTTGAGTTAGCGGACAGGAAATGAAGGGGGGGGGAGTTAAAGTTCACAACATGACGTCACACAAATGGGCCATGTAGTGACACGCCCACATCACCGCACAACCCTGCGGCAAGGTGCCGCACTGCCTGATTTGGTGTGAATGCAGCCTAACACGTCAGTCCAAAATCTCCCATAGGTGTTCAGCTGGGTTGAGATCGGGTGACTGCGAAGACCATAGCATATGCTTCACATCATTTTCAAACTCAACGAACCATTCAGTGACCCCTCATGCCCTGAGGATGGGGGCATTGTCATCCTGAAAGAGACCACTCCCATCAGGATATAAATGTGTTAAATGTTTAGAATAAAGGTGATCACTCAGAATAACTTGGTATTGATTTACAGTGACCCTTCCATCTAAGAGGACAAGTGGACCCAAACCATGCCAGGAAAATTCCCCCCACAGCATAGCAGAGCCACAGGACCCCCTCACTGTAGTGGTCAAGCATTCAGGCCTGTACTGTTCTCTTGGTATACGCCACACATGCACTCACCCACTTGTCGAGACTTTGGTGAAGGATGACTCATCTAACCCATATCACTTTTTCCACATCTCTGTAAACCATTGCCTAAGGTTTTTGCACCATTGAACTCTCAGATGAGAAATCTGTCTTTTAATGAGGTGTATGCACTGCAATCCAACTATAATAGCCCTCTCTATGTAGTTGTCGACAGACTGTTCTTGCTGACACATTCTGATCACGTCCTGCATTGACATTCTCAGTCACCTGAGGAAGAGTTGCTCTTCTGTTTTTCCTTATATATGCACGAGCATCAGTCATCAAATGTGCGCTTTTGACCACAATGTCCGCCCCTATTTACTGATGTCTTTCCCATTGATCTATAGGCACATGCCACTTTAGTCACTGTTTCTATTGAAACATTAGTCAGCTGAGCAGTCTTTGTTAATGAAGCTCCTGCCATCTGTGCCCCAAAAAGTAACCCTCGTTCAAAGTCACAAAGTCTTTTACTCTTGCCATCTTGATCCAAAATCATGGTCAAGTGCACCTGATCAGCATTTTTATACATGCCACAGAGCATTATAGGATGGTAATTGCTTAATTGTATCATGCAGTACACCTGTATGGAAGCAGCTGCATTCGTTATGTTTCTCCACTCATTTATTCAGATTTTTCCTTTAACACCCATCTTTATTTTCAGTGTGTTTTTCCTGACTAGGCTTAAGTTAGTTGATTTTAACAATTCTGGCTAAAACCCTTGCTCAAGAACTACAAACACAGTCACAACATTCACTACATGGCCAAAAGTATGTGGACACCTGACATCCAACATTTAATCCAAAATTATGGTCATTAATATACAGTTGGTCCACCCTTTGCTACTATAACAACCTCTTCTGGAAGGATTTATGCTAGATGTTGGAGCATTTGTGCAGGGATTTGCTTCCATTCAGCCAGAAGAGCATTAGTGTGGATGGGCACTGATTGGGTGATCAGGCCTGGCTTCCAGTTGGCTTTCCAACTGATCCCAAAGGTGTTGGTTGGGGTTGAGGTCAGGCCTCTGTGCAGGCCAGTCAAGTTCTTCTACACCGATCTCAACAAAACTATTTATATATGGACCTCGCTGTGTGCCCAGGGGGACTGTCATGCTGAAACAGAAAAGGGCCTTCCCCAAACTGTTGCCACAATTTTGCAAGCACAGATTCATCCAGAATGTCAGTGAACAAAATGTTCCTTCACAGGAACTAAGGGGCTTATCCCAAACCATGAAAAACAGTCTCAGATCAAGGGGTGTTCAGATACTTTTGGTCATATAGTGTACAATACCAAAAACCTTTCTTGGATAACCTAAAATCTCCCTCAATCCCTATATTCCTTGATAGACCTAGATCACAGTGCATGCACTACAACAGTTATGTGCTTGAGTTTCTTTTTTTTCTTTTTTTTTTGCTGTAGTTGTGAATGGATTTGGTGCAGGAATGAAAGTCAAAATGAAATATTACCTTGCTTGATATATGGCATTAGTGTGAGATTTAAAAAAAGAAAAACTGGTGAAAGTGTGACCTACAGTATGCAAATTGTTAATGAAACACCCCCTTCAGACTGGTTGGAGCTAACTAGCTAGGCACCATGAAAATGTTAAATTTAAGTTAATTAAACAAAATCAAAGGTTTATTTAAATCAAGCAGGCTAGCTATCAGCTAATTTATCATAGCGTTAGCATAAAAGATTTTTCAAAAATTGCATATGCCTCCTGTTTTCTGAAAGAAAACTTCCCAGGGAGTGAAATCTTGTCATTCACTTCACTTTGTCACCACTCCTCATCTTTATACCTCATCCTTACACCTCCTGTATCATCATATCACCTCATTTCACCTCTTTTATGTACCACCAATCCAGATGCCTTTAATCTCTTGAAATGACAGGGCTGTATATTACTTCCTCTCAAATCCCTGTAAACTGCTTCCATTTCTCCATTACCTTTGGCTAATTGTCATACTATCCCCTTCTACCAAATTTTTTCTCTAACAAGTCGAGCCCTCACTCACAGTTTTTTTACTATACAAATATTCATTCATTTGCACCAAACACAAACATACACAAACAACCACACACTAATTATGTTAAAACAGACAAAACTATCCATTTAGACAACATTCATACAGTGCCTTTCCATGATTATCCAACGGAAGATCATCTTTTAATGCTTAGTGCGTTGCTACTGCTTAACTAATGCAAATAAATGATGTCCCTATACACTACACCAGTCTTTTAAAACTCCAGGGTCCCATGAATACATGTTTTAATCCCACATCTTCTGTCTTTTTACTATAGGTTGTATTCACTCTAACCGCAATATCTTGCATCATTGAAAAGCATTTAAATTATTCAAGTAAATAGTGCATGTTTCCAGTTATTTACATTGCATTTTACATTAATTACAAAAACCAGAATATACTGAGAAGTTAAAACATTCTGTAAATACAACACTAAAATCTAAAGACAGGGTGCATTGCAACTGACCACTCACAAAAGTGTTGCACCCCCCCTCCACCTTAGTTAATGTTACCAAGTCAGTCAAGATTTCACCAAAGATTCTACCACTACTACTACAATTTCTCTCAATAACAATCTGCCAGAAATAATAAACCAAACTACTCTGATACTGGACTTATTCAAAAGATGGACTTGTTAAAATTCCATTACATTTTAACCAGTCCATCTAGTTTACCGTGAATGGTTTGCTAGGTTTTTCAACAGGGATGTTTTATAGGTGTGTCATAGGGCAGGAATGTTGGCCCTGCGAGGAAGATGGGACTGACTGTAACATTTTTAAGGACTTAAATATTTAATTGGCTACACTACAAAGGTGCACACAATCACTCTCAGTTGTAATACCAGCAATGTTCTGAATCTGGATATTCAGTTCTGCCCTATTTCTGTTTTAAAATGTCTGCATAACATTTTGGTGCCTTGAATATACGCTTATTTTCCTGAAGGCAGCAACCGGGTCTGCAATGTGTTGTCCACCTGTAGATATACGTGATTTTCAAGTATCAGCATTAACAGATAAGGGGAGACTACAAAAGCCCTAAATTAGCACCCCGAGATAGCTAAATGAGAGAAATCTCACTGGTAGATGGGTATCTAGGAGCATACATGTTCCTACACAGCTAACTAAGGCAGATAAATATCACTTATTTAACCTAGCTTTGAACTGTAACTAGATAGCTGTAACATCACACCTAGTAACACTTTACATATTTTTCCTAGTACGCATAAAAACATCCTTAGGTTAACTTCTCCCAAGTCAGGTTGACACATACCCGGGGGTCTGTGTGAATTGTAAAAACTTCAAGGACTGTCCAACTGGTCACTATGACAATGAGTAGGCTGATTGGGAATTGCCGGCTAGCTATCAAACATTTTGTGCAATCAAAATCATACATTCCTAAAAGTTATTTTATATAATAAAGAAAACAAATACTCTGATATTAAGCTTATTTTATTAATTTGAGATTTTACTTTTTTTCTCTCCTGAAAGCAGCACAGTCCTTATACTGACCATGCCAGTGGCATTTGGTTTTGGTTATTTAGATACTATATTTATCTTCACTGTAAATTAACATGGAACTTACATTTTTAAAAATCAGCAGAGGGACCATTCAGGCCATTCGGATGTGAACTTGAAGTGAATATCCATGCAGCACAGATGGGTTGTGTCAGACCTCCAGCACTCCTACTTAGAATTTACATATGTCACATCAAAATAAATTTTATAATTTGTCTTCTTATGTTTTTGAAACATGTAAGAATATATTTATCTTGTGGCTTAATGGAAACTTTGAATGCAAGAAAAAACTAACTGGGTCATGAGACACTGCTCAATATCAAACAACTGTTGTTAAGGTTGCTATGTACTGATTGGTTAAATTCTCTGTCAGTCACAGTATCAAAGAACATTTGTGAATTGTCAGTGCTTTCAAAGCAGCAAAGTAAAGGTAAAGTATTTTCTTTTTGAACATGTCACTGAAAGCTTTTTCTCATCTTATTGTGGCTTGCAATCTCCTTTTCACTCTCAGGAAGCTTAGCAGAACCCCATGTTAACAGCAAATATGATGGAAGCTGATCAACAATAGTAGCACCATAATTTATCCTGAACTGGCTCTATAAAATAGAAAATGGCTTCCATTATAAATGGACCGCTGAATGAAAATCATAATCTTTTAAGTTATTCCAGTTATGCTGCAAATCTATTCATGGTTCCCCCAAAGCAAACCATGATGTAGCATGAGCATCCCAATGCAGGTTGTGCTCTTCAGGCCTCTTATGTTACGCAAGACTTGGCCTGATAGCAACATGTACCTATGTCTATGAGAAGCCATCTATTGACCATGAATGCATTGTAATACACCAGATATGGCTCTCTGAAACTTACCCCTACTCTGACAAGCTGTGGGATGTTTTGGTATTTGTAATTATTTGGACTATTTGGAGTTAACAATGCACATTTAGAAACTATACTGGCCGGTAGGTATTGCAGAATCCATTCCTGCCACTGTGTAACAAAGCAGTGTGTAGAGCAGTGGTGTCAAACTCGTGCCATGGAGGGCCGTGTGTATGCAGGTTTTCATTCCAACCAATTAATGCTGCCTTAATTGAGTCCAATTACTCATTCAGCCATATGCGTTTAACTGCATTGAAGCACAGAATATAAGAAAATTTTTATTTAGACAATGCGGGTCACCATAGACGTCGGGTCACCATTGTGCACAAACCTGCATCCCTAATTCAGCAAATAATTTAACTAATTATATAATCAAGATCTGAGGCTGGAATGAAAACCTGCATACACACGGCCCTCCATGGCACGAGTTTGACACCACTGGTGTAGAGTGTAATTTACTAACATGCACAATCAATTATAACTTGCCAGGAAAAAACTACTTATTCCTTAATATGCTGCAGCTAATCATACAATACTTCAAGTCTGGCTCCTTATGCTTAGACTGAATATTACACTATTTTTTCTTACACTTATATACATACACATGCACACACATGCATGAACATATGTGCACACACACACACACACTGTATATACACAGTTAAAAGCAAAAGTACTGGGACAGTCACACAACTGTTGTTGTTTTGACTCTGTATCCCTGCACATTGGATTAGAAATAAAACAATGAATATGAGGTGAACATGCAGCATGTCCATTTTAAAGGTATTTACAGCCATACTGGGTGTAGAAATGACAGCCCTTTTCATACAGACCCCCCATTTTAGGGGAGCAAACGTCATGGCACAATTAGATGCTCAGCTATGTGACTGTGCATCATTAGTTCATACACAAAAAAGCTTTAAAAAACGGTCTAGAGATTATTCTAGGTGTGGAATTTGCATTTGGAGTCTGCTGCTGTTGTCTCTCAATGTGAGGACCAAGTAAGTATCAATGCCAGTAAAGCAGGCCATCATGTTGCTGAAAAATCAGAAAAAAATCAATCAGAGACATAGCATTGGGTGTTTGAAAATCAGCTGTTTGATACATTGTTAGGAAGCAAGAATACACTGGTGGGCTCAGCAGTAGCAAACAACCAGTAGGCCATGGAAGACCATTATTTTGGATGACCAAAGAATATGTTCAATTCAGAAAAAAAAACCTTTTCACCTGTTGAACAGATCAAGAACTCTCTCCAGAATGTAGGAATAGATGTGTCAAAGACCGAAAAAGACTATGCCAACATAACCTCAGAGGGTTCACTGCAAGATACAACCCACTGGTAAGCCTCAAGAACATAATGGCCAGGTTACAGTTGGCTTAAAATTACATAAAGAAAACTGTACAGTTCTGGGACAAAAAAGTCTGTGCACAGCTGAGAAACATATTACCCTCTGCCAAAGTGATGAAAAAGGTAAGCAGAGAAAGAAAGGAACTGCTCCAGATCCAAAGCACCCACCCCCCCCCCACCCCGGATCTGTAAAACATGGTAGAAGTAGTGTTATGGCTTGGGCAAGACTGATGGGTGTAACTGGCTCAATTGCCTTCAGTGATTATGTGGCTGTTGACAGCAGCAGGAGGATGAATTCTGAAGTATACATCTCTGCTCAGATCCAAAAACTCAAAACTCATCGGATGTTCTTTACTTTGCAGCAGGACAATGACCCTAAACATACTGCTAAAGCAACCAAGGAGTTTTTCAGGGTCAAAAAGTGTAATGTTGAGTGGCCAAGTCAATCACCCATCCTGAATCCAACTGAACGTGCGTTTCACTTGCTGAAGACAGACTGAAGGCAAAAACGGCCAAGAAACAATCACAAACTGAAGATGGCTGCAGTACAGACCTGGCAGAGCATCAGCAGGGAAGATATCCAGTGTCTGGTGATGTCTATGGGTCACAGACTTCAGGCAGTCATTGAATGCAAAGGATTTAGAACCAAGTACTGAATATGACAACTATTTCAGATTATGTTCATTTGTCCCATTATTTCTGATCCTCAAAAAAGGGGGCCTATGTATAAAAAAGGCTGTAATTCCTACAAAGATCACCCAATATGGATGTAAATACCTTCAAATTGTACCTGGTAGTCTGCACTCTGATGTCATATTCATTATTTTATTTCAAATCCAATGTGATATTTAAAATCATATGTATATACATATCTGACTTTTCTAATAAAAGGTTATAAGAGTGTATCACCTTCATACACTGCCCATGCACCATTCTCATGCTCCTCTGTTAAAATTGCAGACAATAAGCAATGTGACGGCATCAGGATTAATGATATAATTTAGCCATTATTCTCTAATGACTGAAGATAGAATTCCATATGAAATCATATCATGTACAACTTAAGAGAAGTCTTTGACTTTTTGACTTAAGTGTTAGGTCTATGCATAATACAATAATGCAATATGAGGCAACTATGCTATAAATTACATATTTGGAGAATAGATTATGCCAATTGTATCAGTCTGAGTAATTTATTGGAATCTTAAGAACGAAGTAAATTTATGGTAGTAGATATGATACATTTAACAAGACTTTGGCCTGCTTCATTGCCACTTAACCCTAAGTCCACATCCCTGCTTACTATTCAAAATAAAACGGCTCAACAGCACAGCATTTCTGTTGCACAACTCAGCATAAATGTATAATACATCTGTGGTGATCAGCGTGCTCCAAAAACATTCTAATGCAGTGCCCAAACTCAATGTGTGGCAAAATAACATAATGTCAATTTATGAAATAATTAAGAATTTACTTGGATTCTGAGTAAATGTACTTTAGATAATAATATGCAGAGTAGCAGCTAGTTAAGAGTAGCTAATATTGGAACAAAGAAAGATTAAATGAAGGTCAAGGCGCTTAAGGAACAACGACAATTTAAGCACTACTAATGAGAAATACAATGTGGCATTTTGCAATGCTCAGGTGTAGGTTTTCGTTCATCAAGGTTAAGATCACATATTTTTAGTAGTAGTAGGTTGGAATCACTGGGAGGAGTGGTGGGTATTATACTCACAAAGACCATCACAACCCATCAACTCAAAAAATGGAGTCTGTATGCTTAAAATTTTTTTGGTGTAGGCCGCGCACCTATTTCCCAGTCTGTTTTCCGCATTTTAGTGAAAGATGGAGGGGGGGGGGGAAGCTTTCACAATAAAATCACCAACCTCACATCAAAAACAGTATATAATGTTGACCGCGACGATACTGGCACAGGTCATAAACCCCACTCAGTTCGTCATTTCCCTCTCTATATTACCCATTCCCCTCCTCAGAATATGGCTCTATTTTCTCAGTATTGCTAATGAATTGGAACGCACCGTCGTCTTGACAAGGTTTAAATAAATAATCAAGCCAGTTTCATAGAAATATCCCGAGCTCTGCATGCTAGTTATAAATACATGTATTTTCTGGAATTTGACCGAAATTCTGAGAATATGCCTATTTCGACACATACGTTTATTACACAAGGATTTGCGTTTAAGCTGCTGCCTGTTCACAGACGCGGCATCACCAAGAATTACACGAATAAATACAGAAAAACGCCCATGAATAAAACATAATCGCTGGTCAGGATCGCAGTAATCGAACACGCTTTCTCCCTACATGGATTCTCGTAGGCTACATACGATATCAGTCAACTCATGTAAATTTTTTATTTGTTGAAAATGAACATATCTTTCGCTTATTTCCCGTGAGCACAAATGTTTGATAATTAAGCTATATTATGTATATCTTAATGTTTATCCTAATTTAGATACGAATATAGCTATATTATGGCCCTGTAAAATATTAGCCAGCTTGACAAATGCAATCGCTCTCACACAGGCATACACTACACACACAGACTGCCGCATTAATTCTTTTTTAACGATTTCCACAAACCGCCATTTGAAGAACTACGCTATTGAACACGCACACGCATACACACACACACACACACACACACACACATATATATATATATATATATATATATACACACACACACACACACCACATACAAGCTTTACAATGACAATGTTTTCTTAATGGTCATATTGCACATTTGCAGCCTGCCACTACATGCGCAAAGGTGTCTATTTTCTGCCATAGCCTATTCACCATACCTCTTCGCTCGTCTTTTCCTTCAACAGCAGCAGCGTGCATTCGATGTCTTCTCTACCCCTGGCTTTCTCCTTCTCCCTTGCTTGCTCTTAACCCTCCCTCTCTCCCTCAGATTGATTCACCCTTTTGCAAGGCTTCGACCACAACGCTTCTCGTTCTCCAATGTATCGGAGAAGGGACAATCAGACGGCTGAATAAAATAGATAAATCTATAGATGGAAATTAAGAGAAGAAGAGAAAAGGACATACCAATTTGACGAAGAATGTTAATTACAATTCGGAAAAATGGAAAACGGGCCAAAATGAAGAAAATCGTCCTCCCATCTTCGCAGGCAGAGCACGCGAGTGCGCTTGAAAGGGGAAAAAACGCCGCAACTAGCGGTCCAGCATAAACTGCACCTCTACGCCAGATCCGTAGCTCTGCAGTTGAACGGCACAAACACAGCACACACTATGACCGACTGGGATCAACCAGTCTAGGGAGGAAACCTATTCAGAATTGGATATAGGCTACATAAAACCAGCTACATTAATGCGCTGACATCTAATTTCCGCCAATCATTCTCTTCTACAGTATAGACTAGCTGTTAAGGTCGATGCCTACAATTGTACTCTGTGTGGTGTGTTCCACAGCCACATAGCCTATAGTATGCAACACATCCCCTGATAAAATCAATCAGTATTCCGTCCTCATCCGACTTTAACCCAAGCCATTTAGATATTGTGGCCACTTATCGAAATTACGGCAAACAGTGAATGAAATATATGAACAGGGAGATGGTTTTATCACTTGTTGAGGGAAAAGAAGTGTTGAAGGGAAAGTCGCAGGCAACAGGCAGCAAGCTATATCGCGCGGAGGGAGGGTGTGTGCCAGACTAGAATAACGGAATACGTGAACTACGGGAAAAAAACACCTGTGCACAGACAAATAGTCATCTTACATGCCGCACAACCTGCAATACATGATACAATAGTCAGGTAATTTATAAAGCGCCCTGTTGCACCGTAGATAACATGCCATATTTTCCGTTGGTTATTTGAACTAGCCTGCACTTTCAAGCAAGACCAATTATGTCAATCGATGCTCTTTGCTGTATGATGCACAACCCCCCAAACGCGATTGTGTTTTTAGTATGACTGAATGTGTGAGATGTTCCGTGTGTATGTTGCAAATTGCAGGGAAAAATGTTCTAAATATATACGGTTCTGTATTAAATTGAAGTAGCCAACTGATGCGGTTTTACTGGAGAGACAGGAAGATGGAATGAGTACACAGAGCTCTTGGCGTTCCCCTTGGCAACCATCAAGCGCAATTGCTGTACTGTTTTATCCTTGCTCATACTGTCATTTACTGAGCCGACAATCACAAACCTATTCCTTTTTTCTAGTGTATGTAACCTGCCTATAAGGCATTGGTGCGCAGTAAAACATTCAGTGTTAAATCAACTCCTACGGAGTAGGCCTACATATGGTCCCATTGTACTCGTATGTACTCTGTTAGAGTTGAATTAACACTGGGCGTTTTACAGTGTTTGGTTGAAACAGCAGAAAAAAATATTTCTGCAGTCACTGTCCTGTGTTGGTTCGTTTATGTAAAATGCAGTGTTTTATGTACTGATGGCATGTATGTTGATCACTGTAAGGGTCAGTGCAATAAAAGCTCCGTTGTTTATTTTCGGTGACACACCACTCCTGGAAGCTATTGTTTTCAGAATGCCGGTCCCTGATGTGAGTACCAGAGTTGAAGTCAGCTTGTCAATGGCAGATAATCACTGTTTTTTGATGCCGTTTGGAGTATTTAGTGCAAAAGAGCTAATGGGAGAGTGAGTGCTTGGGAATGAGTTGTAAACATACCAAAGTGATTTTACAATTGTTTAAGAAGTCTGAATGGCTCAAGTATTAATTTGTTTAAATGTAACGGGAACCATATTAAATGATAATGTATTCTTGGTTTTCATGATTTTGTATTTATTTATTTATTTATTTATTTATTTATTATTTTTTAGCTTTGCTATTTATTCCTAGCCTATGGATTCAATTGAGTGTGTCACCTATGAAGACACTTTCACCCTGCAACAGAATCAACCTTATTACTGGCTACTGCTAGAACGCTCTTAATTTCATTGGGAGCCCACCAGTAGCCAAAGCAGCACTTTTGAAACTGCCTTTTATACGACAACAAAGGTAGTTTAAATGAGGCTCTGAGTCAAAGATTTTGCAGCATGAATGGAGCCAGTGAATCACTAGCAGTCTTATGATGTGTGCATCGATGCATCAAATATGGTATCATACTGTAAGCACCTGATTGGATTACCCTATCACAGCTCAAAAAGGTTCATGGTCTCTTCCTTACCTACCTGTTATTGTTTTCCTGTTTGTTTGTTTTAGTATTTAGCTATCATTTTTCCAAGTGTCCTTCATTGACTCATAGCTTCATGCAGCGTCCCACTCTTTGTGAACCATGCCATGAAGGATCTCTGAAATTCCATAACTTACAGAATTGACTATTGGTGTTTTATCACAATAAATATGAAGACCATTTGCCTCAATCGAGAGCAGTTTGATATAACCAGGGATGGGCAGTAGTTCAAGCAGATATATTTAAAATATACATTTGTATATGTGTAATTAAACTGATATATTAGTTTGCCTTTTTTGTATTTTTAATATCTCTGTGGCACCTACAAAGCAACCTACAGTACACCTTCACTGTTTTGACTGCAATTTATAGAAACATTTATTTGGGAGGAAATTTGTATTTTTAACAAGACTGTGGTTTTATCCTCATCTCTGAGCATGGAGATTTCCAACAATAAACCATACTACATCACATGCAAAATGTCACATTACAATAAATGTTGTGTCCATACCATTAGAGAGCATTAGCCCTCTTACAGTATGTACAAAACATTGCTTGTAATTAACCTTTATTGGTTAAATGTCTAGAGTCTATTTTCAAAATCTCAAACAAAGTTATTTAAGTTGAGTGATTACTGACATGGCCTTGCCAGGCATATTTGTGAAGATTAACACTTATATGAGACAATGTCTCATATATATATATATATATATATATATATATATATATATATATATATATATATATATATATATATATATATATATATATATATATATATAATTATTATTATTTTTTTTTTAACTAATGTTTTAATTTATTATAAACAACTGCCTATTTTGTTCCATTGATTTACATTGCTTTAGATATAGAGCACTTTTATGAAATGCAGTAATGTATACAGACCAAAAATACAGTAGTTCTCACCTTTGGTTTGACCCCTGAAAAATTTACCTGAATTTCACTGGTATGTGGGTAGTTACCATGTTGTTGCAGTCAATGTGTCTCTTTAATTTAATGAATTAAGAGACAAGTGAAAATGAGGTTGACTACTGCTACAGAAAGAGTTTCTGTGGGAATCTAGGAAAGAGTTTCTGTGGGAATCTAGGGCAGCCAGTTCTTGGGCACACAAACAAGTTAAGGAATATGGAAGTATATTTTTTCTACACTGCCCATAGGCTTTTATAAAGAGAGCTTGAGACAGTTATCTCTATGGTACTGCTCACACTTTGTGACAAAAAACGTGGGCACAGGTATGCCATCTTTTTCATGGGCTGGCTTCTAGAAAGTGAATCTGAGAAAGTGATATCCTTTCAAACTCAGTCAAGCATAAAGGAATTATGAGTGGCCTGACATTTAATATACAGAAATTAAAATGTAAGAATGGAAAGTCACATTAACATCAAGGTTTATTTCAAACGTGTGTTTTTTATCTGCTCTTGGAAATTACGAGTTCCATTAGGCTAGTACTAGGAATAGGTGGAATGATATGAACAGTAAAAAAACAGAGGGTAAGAGTGAGAAAAATATAAAAGATACAGCTAAAAGAAAAAAATGTCTGTGAGTGCAGTGAAAATGGAACGATAGAAAGACAGTCAATGAGGGAAGTGGTGAAAATAAGAAGGGGTGAACAAAAGAGTGACTGATGGTACTTTGATAACATTCTATATTCAGGCTCTGATAATCACTCATCTCTCTCCCTCTATTTTTGTACTAGCATGTGTCTTCACCATGGAACTCCCATTCCTCTCCCAATCTACTGATCTCTTACAAATGATGGCTGAAATACGGATGGAATGCAGGACAGCATGCTCACATCAATTTATTTTCACAGAAATCCAGCACCCATAAGATGGTTTGCACTTTGGAGAGATCTTAGTACCCCGGACAGACGCCTCCTCCCCTTGGCCTGTAAGTTCCAGTGCTATTATCATGATGAAGATGATGGCTGCTGCTAGCTGTGCAGAAGCATCCTGTGGATTTGAAGCAGGACAGGGCCATCTTATTGCAGGGTGCAGCTGGGCCTTGAGTCCGCTTACACCAACTGCATCCTTATTTCCCTCCTCTAAGCTGAAATGTGAATCGCTCCCTCCACTCCCTCCGTCTGTTTGTCCTCACCCCCTATGCCCATCTCCACGCCCCCCCCCCCCCCCCCCCAGACATGCTCTCGCTCTTTCTGCAGCATACAATAGAACACTCACAAGACTGATTCCACAGCTACGCAATTACTTCCTTCTCCAAATCTCCTTCCCCTGTTCGCATCTCCTCCCCCTCCACTTTTATGCAGTAGTGAGCATTGTTCATAACCTATAGCTTTCACCACAAATTCTAAACCAATGTGTAAATGTGTACTCCACTCTTACACTCCGTTCCTTTGCATCTAGCACTGCCCTCCCTTCTCTCTCTCTCTCCCTCTCTCTCTCTCTCTCTCTCTCTCTCACGCTATTAAATTTCCAGTCACACAACAGTGCAGTGGATATCCCTCCCTCCTTCTCCCTCTTCCCCTTCTCTCTCACACACTGCATTTTAAAATGTTCAGTCTCCCCAGATCTTTCTCTCACTACCCCTCTCTCTATCTCTGTGGATCACTCTGTCTCTGTCTCCATCCTCTTCCATCTCTTTTGCTACATGATATTATTTTTCAAATTTTCTCCCCACCTCCCTCTCCTCTCTCAGCGTCAGTGTTAATGCACTGCAGTGTCAGAGCAGGGTGTGTATCTTGGAATAATACCCCTCTCTGTATTGCTCTTGCCATCAGTATGGACAGCATAGCAGACTGAATGGACACTACAGGACATTGATCCTGATTTTGAGAGAGGGGGTGAACACAGTTACAGACTGACTGCAATACATTAGTTACACACTGAATTAAGATCTACGGGGACAGAATGCGTGCAATTTGGTATTGATGTGCCATTCACAGGCCAACATGGTATGCCCAGCACATTTGCGTTTCTTACTGTTTGGATGCTGAGGTGTATCTCTCAATATGTCAGTATGAGGTGGGATAAAATGCATTCACATTAACTGGGAGAGTTGGCGCATGTAATTTTAGAAAGCCAAAATGATTCTGTCCATTGTTAGTTTGCACCCCCCCCACCAACTTATACATTTGAGCACCACTCTTGTATACTTTCCATCAGAAAGAGTTGATTCTACTAGCACTTGCTTACATAGAGAGTGAAGCATACTGGCATCTGATTGAAGCAAGACTGAGAGCCATTTTCAGGGGACCCTGATGGTACTTCATGATCCGCTATTGTGATTGGAGAGATACATTTCAAATGGTGAATACACAGAATTCACAAGGACCAAGAAACAGTTTGATCCATAGACACACTTCAGCTTACATAATGGGTTTTTGACTGGACTGAGCTGGACACAGAGTGAAAACACAAACTAATACTGGATGAACACATCCACAACAACAGAAAGTGCAGCAGGTTCAAATCTCTCTCTGCCAGCAGGAACTAGGCACAATATCATTCTCAGCTATAAAGAGACTATATTTCTTACCTGGGTGTATCTGAAATGCCGCAAACTCTTCAGCAAAACTTTTAAGTTGTTGCCTTGACAAAAGCTTGCTTGAACTTGAATCGAGAACCAGAGATGGTTAACAATCTAGATAGTCTGCAATAGACACTAGCATATTTCTAAAGATACACTGATAAATATACAAAACAGAATTCTTTGGCCAAATGACATA
Organism: Anguilla anguilla; assembly: GCF_013347855.1. NCBI lineage: Eukaryota > Metazoa > Chordata > Actinopteri > Anguilliformes > Anguillidae > Anguilla > Anguilla anguilla. The sequence continues at coordinate 41,771,693 of NC_049202.1, forward strand.
TAGCCAGCTGAAGAGAAAACCAGCAAAGCTTACAATCACATCTGTGACTGAGAAAATAACAGAGATGGATAACGAAAGGATTTAGAAATCAAACAATTAATTGTGAGATTACACAGTGTTTCTTACTGTGTGAGGGAGACAGAGAGAAGGCTGAGAGTGAGATGCCAGTGTCACAGTATCCTAGCAACTGCCTCCATCTCCTTGGAGACAGGGACTGACATCATTTCCCGTCTGAGTGTGAGAATGTGTCAATTTGTGTAAATGTGTGCATGTGTGTGTCTAAGTGTGTTTTTGTGTATGCGTGCGTATATGTGTGCCTGTGTGCAAGTTTTTGTACGTTCTTTCTTTACAAGTAATTTAGTGTGTACTGTGTAAGCAAGCAAATATCCCCCATGTGTGTTCAGTGCAACATGTGTGTACATATCATATATTTGCATAAAAAGGAAGATATGTATACTATTGTGTACTTGTAATGTTCACAGTGCTGATACATATAACTCATTGTCATGCATATAAGCTTGTGGCATTTTACACGCCTACAGGCTTTTACATGTGGCACATACTAACATAAAACGTATATTCCCAGTACAGTGAACATGTTAAAACATTGTACATATTTGTGTGGCCAAAATGCATTCAGTGGTTTCCATGAGTCTAAAACGTGTTCTCTGCCAAATTATATTATTGCCAAGTTGTGCCATCTGGTACAGCTACTTGCAGGGAGACGCTATCTGGCATATATTAAGCTTATATGGTTACACAACATATTAGTGTAGTTAAAATTAACACTGTGACACCATTTGGCAGCAAAAGACACTAAATAGCCTCAGTGTTTATCTATTTATGACACTCTCTCTCTCTCTCTCTCTCTCTCTCTCTCTCTGTCTGTCTCTCATATTGAAGCATCCATAACTGGTCCATAACTCTGTGTCACCTCATTTAATTCAGACCAAACTACCTTAATGATTATTTTATCAGGATAACTGATTTCAAATGTTAATTTTGAGAAAAGACTTCATTTGGTGAGTCAGGATGACACATACAAGATCACAAAAATAACCCTGGGCAGCCAGAAATGAATACTGCAGTATGTAATCTATGTGGTTCTGAGGGTTGTTGGCAGCAACAACAACAGGCTAATAATAATAATAACAATAACAACAATAATAATAATAATAATAATAATAATAATAATAATAATAATAATAATGAGACTGTCTGTGTGGATTAATTTCATTTTCAGCCCTGTACAGAATGTTATTTGGCATAATTTATTGATCGTGAGGCATATGCCGTGTTTTCCATGGATCAAACAAGTCTAGGCTAATATGTTGTCTACTGAAAAATGTCTTTGACCACAACAGCAGCAGAGGATGCTGCTGATCTGAATCTTAGACTATTCCTTGAGACCCCATGTGCAGAACCCGTTCAGACCACTGTTGTCAGGGATGGTGGTGTCATCCAGTTCTGTGCACTGTGTACAGCTGGCTAGCTGCTGCTCTTCATACAGCTAGTTATAATGTCCAGCAGCAGCACCTATATCCAGTTGCACTAAAATCATGACATTTATTCAGGGCTGGAATTTCAGTTGTCGCACAATCTGATTTCTGATCTGACAGAGTATTCCAAAATAAACTCAATTGTGCTTTATGCAGCAGATTTGTCGTATTCATAGCCTACCAATATGCCTATGAGTTTAGTAGCCTACTTTATTACTTCTAGACTGCAAGACTGACCTAAAGCAACTTTTTATTAAAAGGGCAAGAAGTTTATGATATTCTTTTCGAAGAGGTTAAAATGCATGTGCTGCTTCATTGTTTTCATTTGGCTAGATTTGTCAAACATGGCCCTATTGTTTGCACTTTGAATGCTCTTGCATTGCCTTGCGCTCTGCATTAAATGATCCAGCACAACCACAGTGGAGAGAAAAGCTGGGTAGTTGAAAAGAATGCAAGATCAGTCCAGGTGGCTACTTGAGGCTGGTGATAGGCTAAACAACTCTGAACTGTTGAACCTTGCAAGGCATTGGACTCACCTTACTTAAAAATGTTTTATAAAGAACTAACACCAAGGCCAGCATCTATGGTAGCCTATGGTACGTCCTGTGGCAATATTACTTTTTCTACCCACCCCCACACCTCCATTCCCAACATAGACTGCAAAGAGCGCAAATAAATAACACATTCACAATTACTGAATGAGTTGCTTGCAAATATGGGAATGCAACTATGGGAATGAAAGCTATGTGCAAAAACAGAAAGCACACAAGTTATATTCTGAAAAATAGCCTATACGTCAGTCAGTATACTACAAGGTCAAACAAAAGAAGGGGTCACTCAAAAAGAAAAGTCACTCAAAATAATCAATGAAATACAAGAAAGAAAATAATTTGCTGATGATTGCACCATTAGCCATTTAGCACACAAACTAGCTAATGTTATAGCTAGCTATTAAGAGCATCACTGATTATGAACCTTTCGCTTGCTAGCTAGCTAGCAAGACTAATGCCTCAGACTGCCATACCACTTGGAGTTCTGGCTTGGAGAGCTGATGAACTCTCTTCATGGCCGTCCCCTGGAACACTGACAGGAACTAGGAAATTAGTCTAGTTTTAACTAGCTTGTGACTAGCAAATTAAATTGTTGTTAATTTGATCCAGCACTCAAACATTTTGCTTTTTTTCCCCCTTATTCGTGTGGTTATTGCAACATTACCACAGAGCAGAAGTTAAAAGCAGGAACATATTTCAGTATTTCAGAGTCATGAATTGTATGTTTAAAGTCAGCAATTGAAAGTCATTTCTCAAGTTTAATATTTTTTGAAGAGTGTTCCAACTGTAAGTTGCAAAATATCTGAAACCCAACTTTCCAAATTCAGTAGAGGGATGAGGCACTTTGAAAAGTATCACATGACTAGAGGTGATAACTATCTGTATTTGTAATTAGCAGACAGCTGAGGGTAATAGAATAATTATTGGGAAATAGAATAATTATTGGCACTTGTTTTAATATACCTCAGCTACAAACTATTTTCTTATTACAAATATGATTAATTTTTTATTAAACTTTTTTGTGAAAGTTAAATGTTTTATCTTTTTTTTAAAAAGATGTAGGCATTTCCCACTGCATCTAAAAAACTAACATGCCCCTGTACAACATTTTAAAATACTGCATCATAATCTAACTGAATTTAACATGCGAGTGTCACTTGCAAACATCGCCATCAATCATCATCTGTGCTTACTTAGTGGCAATTACAATTTATTTACTTTTTAAGCAGATAAATTACTTCCTTGACAAGAACAACATTTTAGAGAAATTCCAGTTGGGCTTCCGTGCAAACCATAGCATGGGAACTGCCTTGGTGAAGATTGTAAATGACCTTTGATTGAGTGTGGATGCTGGGGTTGAATCCGTTCTTGTTCTTCTAGATGTTTCTGATGAATGGTGGTAAGTTGCAATTTTGCTGATGACGCCCAATTGTATATCCCTTTCCTACCTGGTGAAAACAGTGTTGTTAGCTCCTTAGAAATGTGCCTTACTGACGTTTTTTTAAACAAATTTTCTCTGTATGAGTACCCTTTTTCTTATCAAGTTTATTTAGCTATTTAGCTTGTTTTAGTATTATCTTTATGTCTGTTTTAAATTTTTTTGTCATTTATTATTACTCCTGTCTATTTTGTCATTATTTTACTAGATTGAATTATTCTTAATTTTTAAAAATTTCTTTCTATGTCTGCCCATTTATGTTTTTCCATATATGATATATCTGTGTTCCTTCTATGTTAAGCACTTCGGGTTACAATCCTTGTATAAAAATGTGCTATACAAATAAAAATATAAGAATAATAATAATAATAATAATAATTATTATTATTATTATTATTATTATTATTATTATTATAACCAGCTTAGATGATTGAGGTGGTGCAAATGGGATAATTGTTTGAGAAGTGGTTTGCCAAAGCAGATTGCAGAGGACTGAATTACCATGCAAAAATACAAGGGAAAAACAAACTGGTGGCCCTAATTATAAGTATTATAAGTGATCCATTTCTATGCACTTGTAGATACAGAATATATAAAATTGTAGTGTTTTGTTTTTAGGAGATGGTCAGTGACAGTGAGATTGACCACGAGGCAAGTTAGGTTCAGTGCAGCAGTGAAATGGAGAGTATTGTGGTTTCAAATAAGTTGGTGTAAACAAAATCTAGGGCTACACTATCGCCCCACCTTGAAAAAGGTTCTATGTTTCCAGTGTGTCCAAGCTTACAGTATCAAGAAGAGAAGGTTCAGAGACTAACATACCTAGATAATGCAGTTGGTGGTCGATTTACTACGGCATGTATACACTTCAGTAGGCCAAAAATTGGCCTAGGCGTTCTGCGCATGTTCCGTAATTTACATAGCATCTATACACTCACGGTGGCCAAGCGGAATCGATAATGTTTCAGAAAATATATAACTTTAAGAGATTTAATTCAATCTTCTTCTGGGACTCTTGCCGTTTATTGAGGGTATGACCAAAATTTTTGGTGCCGCTGACTATAATCAAATGTTTTTCACATTTACTGTTTGATTGAGCAAGTACGTACTCAAAGTACATTTTTATGGGTTAATGATGTCCGATTGTGCTAGCTACTTCACATTAACCTTGTACGGCGATCAATATAGGCTAACAGCACAGTCCCACTTTATTATTATCACTTCCATCACCACTGTAATGAACTAAAAAAAGGCGACAAACAACCTTTTCAGTGAGAAATGCATTGTCAAGCTCATGCGCATACACTGCTGGCGACATTCTAAAGCTCTGTTTTGCCCTCCCTAGTATCATGGCGAAAAAAACACATTTCTGGATGGACGAGGAGACCAACTTCATGCTATTGCAACTAAAGGAGTTAAATATCCTAAAATACATGGATGGAAGAAAAACACGGAATGGCTAACTATTCAAAAAAGTTGCGACAAAATTGGAGGAAGCAGGATTTATAAGAAGCCTTCGTCAAACCTTGGTCAATAAATCGATTCTTTCCGAGTCATGTATATTGGGACAACGACAATAATCCAATTAAATCTTATCTTTGGCCAAATCGAGCTTTTAATATAGATCGATTTCAACTGTGCATGTAAACGCACTGAGTGTTCTTTGAAAGACAGGTGTGCTTTCCAGTAAGCAGAAGTGTAGCTATCGGTCGGCAAAAAAAAAAAAAAAAAAACCAGGAAGTGTTAAAAGGGCCTATATGACAGCAATGATTTCAGTGCTGAAAAATATATAGAACAGACCAACAGTGATTTCAGTACTGAAAAATAAATAGAATAGATTAGCAGTGATTTTAGTACTGAAAGATAAAGCGAATTGAACAGCATTGATTTACCGTGAATCAGAGGGGAGATCAATATGTTCAGAATAACAATGATTTCTGTATGGATAGATAAAGGGATAGGCAGTGTGATAACAAGTGATTGGTGATTTCTGGACTGAAAGATAGAGAGAAAAGAATAGTGGTGATTTCTGTACTGAGAGATAGAAGAGATCAGTAATGTGAGACCAGAAGTGCTTTCTGTACTGGGAGGGAGGTCAGTGGTGTGCGAACAGTAACTTGATGGCTGGGGCTTGTTCACCAGTTTGTTGCTGTAATATGCAGTAAGAGATTGTCCCTGCTCATCCTTCATCACTGTAACCCAGAGGGAAAAGAAAGAAGAGAAAATGAGAATAAGGAAAGACCAAGGGTAAAGAAAGGACATGTTAACACCATATTCTAGTGTTTTCTTACTTTTTTAGCATTCCTAAATGAAAACCAGACATTGAGTGTTTTTGTTTTTTAATAAATTAATGGCATAATTTTGTCTCTATGCAATGACGTGGGCATCTTTATTTTGTCTTGTACTGTATGCTAGTAAAATAATATCCCTGTAACCTGATCCTTCATGCTCTCTGCTCACTGTAATCTGCAAGAAATCAAACCAGGAGGTATGCAGCTAACCTTGTGAAGGGAAACAAACCGGTCAGTCAACCCCCCACTCCCTTTTTCTATTACAGACAAATCTCAGCAGCCTTACTAAATTCAAGGGCCGGCACTAAAGTGCAAAATCTTGTCATATCAGCATGAGGCAGCATGAAGTGAGGAGCTGTGAGCCCTTGGAGAAAAGCATTGTACTATTTCTGAAAGTATGACACCACTGTGGCTAAGGTTTGTCTCTCTCCTGTATAGTCACACCTCAGAAGTAATACCTGGCGTATACTACGGGATTTTTAGTCACGATTTTGTAGATTTGAAGATCATAAGAAAATTCTAAGAAAATCACCAGTCTTTGCCTCATTGCTACACTCGCCCTCCACCAACAGTCGTTTAATATAAGATGGTCAGAGACTCAATCACAGCTCTCCTGATGCAGTCTTAACCTAGTCTGAGACTCTTGCGAGAGTATCAAACCGATTTGATTTTATCCTAAGTCTTTAGGAATGATTTGTATAAAATGTGTGATATGCTAATCTTTCCACATGAAATCTTCAACAGCCAATAAGCTTTCAGCATCACAATAGCTTGAGGTAAACATGGCATTGATGAAGTTCAGCATGTCACGGGTGTCATGGAACAATGAAGAGGAAGAGCTGTTAGAGCTATGGAAGCAACATCAGTGTCTTTTCCAAATGTATTTGTTAATGATAAGCTACCACAGTCAAATTGAAATGGAGAAGAACTGGGTAGAAATTACTGATGCACTTCAAATACCTGGAGAGTAGGATACAAAGTTTTGTTTGCTACTAGCTGGCTACATTACAGTTTCTCTTGTATGTGATTATGAGAGCAAAATATCTAGTTGACATTCTAGGCTTGTCACCATGTTACTATTTTGACACCGGCATTACCCGATATCAAACTCCCATTTATAGCTTACTGATCATTGTTTCCATTTGACTTTTCATAGATGTCAGTGATGGCAGGGCAGTGGAAAACATTGTTCAGCTTAGAAGTTAGTGTGGCGATATGCTGCAGTTATGATTTAGAATCTAGCGACACTGCTGAGCATGATTGACTGTGTGAAATATAGGTTAACGTTGCAGGGTGTATATAATACCATTAAACAAACAATGTGTTCACAAATTAACTTAGCACATCATGCTAACAAGAGACAAACAACAGCCTCTTTGCTGTAACTATCGAACAGTAGCTCACTCTCAGGTAATTAAAAACATAATCATCTAGCTAGTTATCGATAAACATCTAGCTAGTTAGCAAGCAATCTCATTCTGGAATGTGGTAACGTTATCAGTTTATTATAACGACACCATTTGTAGATTTGTCACGTTACATACTAACTAGCTAGCTAGCTGGGTTTTATTTGCTACAAATTGATTTGTCAGGTACAATATTTTCACTGGTTTATTCCCCTGGTAGGTTGCTGATATGATAATGTCACAAATCACTTCTCACAGGAGCAATGTTTGAACTTTTGTTCATTGCCTGAAATAATAATAATAATAATAATAATAATAATAATACATTTTCCTGTGCAGTAAGCTGTAAATGGCCATTTTTAAGGGTCAAATTTATTTGTAAGTTTGTAGCGTATTACTTGATAAGATATAGTATAGAAGAGCAGTAAGTTATTTAAAATAAATAAATATAACATTCAATAAATTTTTTTAGCTTTGTTATGGAGTTATTTTTATTTTTGTAAAATATTGGTAAAAAATTCTACGTTTTTTGAAAATTACTGGGATTGTGCAGACGTATTCTAGAATTCTACTGGGTTCTAAAGGGTTAATTATTATTCACGGCTTTTATCTTAGCTACTTAAAAAATGCAAGTAACTAAGTGTAAGACAGGATATAAATCTATTTCATAAGTAATCATGTTTACTTCACTCACCACAATGTTATGTAACTGTATTCATAGCACCATGGACAAGCAAATGTCCCCCACCCAATGAAATCGGATGTGGCAACACTGCATCATTGGTGGGGGAAAACATGTTTACTACTTGTTTCATTTTTAAATTGCAATCACGAAATACCAGTATTGATGGCGTGGAGATAACTAAACAGGTGTACGAGCCTGCACCACCCACTACTGGCTAACATTAGCTATCAGTTGAGCTAAGCTTGTTATTATGAGAGCTGCTTGCTAGTCAACACAGCACATGGAGATCTAATTCATTGTGATCCAAAATCCCGTACTGTGTGACCCCCTGTCACCATAGCCTGTGACTATGTGTGTAGTGTGAGCATTCCTAGGATGGAAATGCCAGCCATTTTAAGGCATACTATGCAGGACTTTCACCCTTGAAAATATAAAACAACCAAGCTCAGTCATTACTATGATATGCAGTGTGTTGTTCTGCCAAGTTCTTTCTTGTCTGTCTGGATTTGTTATTCTAAAAATCATTTCAGATGTTTCTGGGCATGACCCCTTTTCTTTGTGGGCAGCATCTAAAATGCAGGTGGCTGATAGAAGAAGAAGAAAGTGTGCGTTTTCAGCTGGGTTAGTGCTACAGAGATGGCTCGCCGGTGGCTAATGCTAACCAAGTGGCTGGCCAGCATTTGGTAACATTAGATAGCTGTCGTTATTGGATAACTAAATTCAGTTATGTTTGACATTAGTTGGCTGGCCATGATGGCCCGAGAATGTTCTGTCGGTATGTTCTATTTTACAAAGTAAGAACTTCAGGCTGAATACAATTTCAGTCCACTTGTCGGCTCATATGGGCATGGTAGCTATCATTAGCTAGCTAATATGGGTGAAGCGACCAGTTGGAAAATTCTACAATCTCTTTATAAATTAGATTTTTGATTTTTTTTTCTGGATATGTAGGGCAGCACGTTGGTTTGCATGTGCTCCCTGTGTTCTCCTCGTGTCCACGAGGGTTTCCTCCGAGTACTCCAATTTCCTCCCACAGTCCAAAGACATGCTGGTAGGCTAATTGGAGATTTTAAATTGATTCTAAAAGGTAGATTGGCGGCCTGTCCAGGGTGTATTACTGCCTCTCGACCAATGCACGCTGGAATAGACTCCAGACCCTGCCCAGGATAGGTGGGTATAGATAATGGATGGATGGACAGATATAACTGTAATTTGACTACTACAGACCAACATCCATCATGAGAGACACATTGCATTTTCACTAAATTCACACACTACATGGTCAAAGGTATCTGGACACCCATTAGTCTGGGCCTATTTTTCATGGTTTGGGCTGGGCCCTTTAGTTCCACTGAAGGCAAATCTTAATGTTACAACACACAATGACATTCTTGATGATTCTGTGCTTCCCCAGCAGTTTAGGGAAGGCCTTTTCCTATTTCAGCATGACTATGCCCCTGGGCACATAGCAAGGTCCATATAGAAATGGTTTTGTCGAGAATGGTGAGGAAGAACTGGCCTATACAGAGCCCTGACTTCAAGCCCATCCAAAACCTTTTGGATCAACTGGAAAGCCAACTGTGAGCCAGGCCTAATCGCCTAATCTGTGCCCGACCTCACTAATGTTCTTCTGGCTGAATGGCATCTAGTATAAAACCTTCCCAGAAGAGAGGAGGTTGTTATAGCAGCAAAACGTGGACCAACATATTAATGTCCATAATTTTGGATGAGATGTTGGAAATCAGGTGACCACATATTTTTGGCCATGTTGCATCTAGTATAAAACCTTCCCAGAAGAGAGGAGGTTGTTATAGCAGCAAAACGTGGACCAACATATTAATGTCCATAATTTTGGATGAGATGTTGGAAATCAGGTGACCACATATTTTTGGCCATGTTGTGTATATTAGGTGAATGTACCTTTGTTGCTGCAGAGTTTGGCTGGAGAGCTTCCAGGCTGTTTCCCTAATCTGCTGATGCGAGCATTGAGCTATGCAGCGAGAGAGGCGTACAACTTTGCTGCAATAGATACACAAAGCTAGATGAAAAAACCCCAATAAAATCAACAATGAATTAATATGTTTGTGAATGTGCGTGCTTCTGTTACAGAATTTTGCCATGCTTCTAGGCAGGCTAGAGCAGACTGAAACCCGCTGGTGCTGTGCTAGTAGCGGCTAGCATAGGTCCTTTCCATCACCACTGAGCTAAAGCTTGCTACCCAATTTGCTTTTTGCTGCATATCACATATGCATATCAAGTTTTTTTCCATCGGATATATTGGTAGAGCATTTTGACTTACTTGTGACTGTCTGACTGCTTTGAATGCAGCTATTGCTATATTTTAGAAAGAGACGTGATTCTAACAGTCTGCAACACAATGTTATAAAGCTACCGATATAGCTAGCTAGGGCTATATCTAGTTGGTTTGTTGGTGTGTGAGCTCCATCATATTGGCAGTAGTAGGCAGGGCTGAGAACACAAGAGATGTTTTAGATTGTAAATACGGAAGCAAAGTAAGGAAAGAAATCCTGCATAATATGCCTTTAAGAGACATTAAATGTGAGATGCTCTCAACTGTTATGCAGTGTACATATGGCATAACTGCACACATTGCAGCCATGGAGGGTGTAAATGTCAGAGACTGACAAGTACTGACAAGTGTGCTTTTTACAACTCAAAAACCTTGGAATGGCCATTAATTTCACTGCAGAATTGTATATACAGAGAGAGATATTTTGCGCATTGATGTTCAACTGATAATGATTTGACTTTCAGGAACACTATGGATTTCTTTAGAACTGTAATAGGTAGAGAATGTGATGTTTTTCCCTCAAGAACATAACCCTGAAAAAGACTAACTTTTCAATGAATGGATATTTCCTTATCTTTGTTACCTTTGCAGCATACTAAAAATACACAAAAATGCTAATAACAGGAGCATATATGGTGCTCTCTCTTCAGATGGTAGACACTGAGAGCTCAGGTCACTACACACTAAAGAACAGCATTGCTCCTCTTACTGGTAGAAGGACATCACTGCAGCTGTTTTAAGCACAGCAACACTCTCGACACTACTGTCCAGCAGAATAGACATTCAGCTTGCTCAGTTCTGCTGCCACCTGCTGTGTATATAGAAATACTACATTATTTAACTGAACTAAAACAAGTTCACAAAAATACAGAGATAATCATTTCATCCAGGAAAAACAGACCCACAAACCAAACAAGAAGTTACATTCTGAAATAAGAATTTATATTGAGTTTGTTATGCAGTCTGTGGAAAAAAACTCTAGATATTATCACCCTCTTATTTTTTTCACTGAGTAGGGCTGTTCTTCACTTTAAATATATGCCCCTAGGCCATGGCTGCCCAGCCCTGTTCCTGGAGATTTACTGTCCTGTAGGTTTTCATTTAAACCCTAATTTGGTGCACCTGATCTACTAATTAGCAGCTTGACGAGAAAGCTGCTGAATGAAGTGTGCTTTGTTACAGTTGGAGTGAAAACCTACAGGATAGTAGATCTCCAGGAACCGGGTTGCCTAGAACTAGAGCCCTGCCCTAGAGGACAGGATTAGCTCACATAGGAAAGCTTACAGCATGAGTGAGCACTACGGTCTCAGATGGAATCTGGACCATGCCAGTGCCGACTGTGGCCAGCAGCCCTGCAGGGGTGGAACTCAATTGGCTTTGCATCGCCCAAAGGATACATAGGCGAGATTCAGTCGGCGGAATAATGGCTCGAATGACCCCTGTTGGCCGTCTGGGCGTCCGTGACTTGCTCTCTGTGCACACATATGATTGGGTCTCTTCTGCTCCTGCTCAGTGCAAATGTGGCTTGTGGGTGTGAAAAGAAGTAGCTGGCTGGCATCATGTGCATTGGAGGAGAGACAAGAGTTGTCTTCACTCTCCTGAGCCGGCAGCAGGGGCATGTATGAGGACACTTGTACATAATTCACAAATTGCACATTCCAAATTTGGGTGGAATTGGAGATGCCAACTTAAATATACAGTTTATATGCCCTTCCTGGGCAGCACGATCATGCTAGCAGTGTCACCTCAAAGTAAGGTCCTGGGTTTGAATCGGGCCTGGGGGGCCATTCTGTGTGGAGTTTGCATGTTATCCCCATGTCCGTGGCACTCCGGTTTCCTCCCACAGTCCAGAGACATGCAGGAAGGCTAATTGGAGACTCTAAAGTTCCCATAGGTATGAATGTGTGAGTGAACGGTGTGTGTGCCCTGCAATAGATTGGCGGCCTGTCCAGGGTGTATTCCTGCTTCTTGCGAAAAGCATGCTGGGTTAGGCTCCAACATCCCCGTAAGGAGTACCCAGTAAGTATGCAGTACCATCCTCTGTGTTCTACACTGTTTTATATTGCAAGTATGCAGTACTACCCTCTGTGTGCTACAGTGTTTAGAGAAAAATTTAATGGATGACCTACAAATTTAATCAAGATGAAGCCAGCATAAGCAAGCATGTCCAAAACAGCCTTCACAATCCTGTGATTTCCAACAGAGCAGTTCCTAAACAGGAACACAATTCTTCAATGACCATGCTTTTCCTGGAACTGTTAACTGCATTAACTCATAAAAGCTGAAAAAATGTCATTCTGCTCTGTTCTCCGAATTCATTAAAAGCCTGAACCAGTGATGCATTATGTGTGGACACACGCACATCTCACACCGTATGCTTCTGTTGCCCACTCTAAGTATTTTAAGTGCCAAGCAACATAATACAATTCTGCTGGATCAGAGTAAGTAAGAAGCGCAGTAGCACTGGGTCATATTTGCCATATTGGGCAAAGCTCTATATGGCATTGGAAATTAATGAATAATGTTGTGAAAATGACCTAATGTGAAGTGTGTTGCTAGATTTTCATGTTATTCCTGTAGCTACGTACAGTGAACGATACATAATTAATTAATAGTTGCCAAATTCTAAACAGTTGGACATAAATAAATCATTAGCCTAAAATTAAATAGAAATTTCAAGTCACATTGCACATTTATAAAGTGCAATTTGGTGCTATGGGTAGCACTGTTGCCTCCAGAAGCACTGAATGTCCTGGGTTCGGATCCTGGCCTGGACCTTTCTGTGTGTAGTTTGTATGTTCTCCCTGTGTCCATGTGGGTTTCCTCTGGTTTCCTCCCACAGTCCCAAGACATGCAGGTTATGTTAATTGGAGAAACTAAATTGCCCCTAGGTATGACTGTGAGTGAATGAGTGTATGAGTGGTGTGTGTGCCCTGTGATGGACTAGCGACCTGTCCAGGTTGCATTCCTGCCTCTCACTCAATGCATGCTGGGATTGGTTCCAGCACCCCCGTGACCCTGACCAGGAATAAGCGGGTTAGATAATGGATGAATGGAAGAATGTGAATAGCTATTTATATATTGAAATGAATTCATGCAGCAAAGTGTATGATCCCACATCAGATGCATGTATTGGCAGAAACATTCAATGCAATTGAAAATCAATTCAAAGAATCTAACAAGTTAAATGTAATAAGAATGCAACTAGTTAATTGTGCAAATTGTGGGACATCGGGGTCTGTTTCAGAATTCTGTCTCAGCTTCCCCAACAGGACAGGAATTTTAACACCACCAAAAGCTTCAGAAGTGACCTTAAAAAAAAAACTGCTTTGTGAAAGCTTTGTGCTGTTTATTCAAGCATTCACAACTGGAATTTTGAAAAGCTGTGTTTTTCAAAATTCATTAGTTTTTCAAAAAACATTAAACATCCACTGAGTGTAGGCTATCCATTTCCATTCAAGTGAAAATTAAATTAAATGTGTTTAATTTCTGAATTGAGCCGTTACAGCTAACATCCCCGTTTAATGTTTGGCACTCTGAATCCCAAACACAAGTAGATCAACACTTAAAACCCCTCACTTTTCGTACATGTAAAGTAAATTTGGTTCAATTTCTTAATAATTATCTGATATCAATTATCAATTAAGTCACTGAATTCATTGACAGGCAGAGTACCCTGTTGGATCAACTTTTATCAAAATGTACAACTCACAATCAGATGAAAATTAAGAGGCTTATTACAAATAGTTACAAATATGCAACTCCAATCTAAAAATGATGGTTGACTGCCTTAAAAAAGGCAATTAATGTTACATAGACAAGTTATTGTAACAAAAGAAATGAATGAAAGAAGATACCAAACCATAGCTTGTCTCTCCCAAGATAATCCCAAAAATGTCAAATCCGGCTCCTAGAAGGAAGATTTAATTTTTCTACTGTGGTGAATTAATTGGATAGTACACCACTGAAATTTCCCATCTGGACACAGCCTACTACTATGGAACATTACAGTGATGAAATGGGAATAAATTCAACAGGTATGAAAATAAAGTTGAACTCTATCCCCGGCTAGTCAACCATGTAACGTAACCAACCACGTGATATTTAGATGTATCAGTTGCAGATGGGGAGGTTTGTAAACTGGTGGGCTGTTTTAGCAAACTGCTTGTGAAGTTTGCGCTGGGGGCTTCCACACACTGTCAAAACGTGTCTTTTTGTTCATCTTGTTCGAAAAAACACATTTCATTTTCAGTATACTGGCACCTTAATAGTATGACATTTGCCAGCGTAAAGCTTCCCAGGCCATTCCTGTTGACACACACAATTTCACACATGCATACCCATACCCATGCACACACGCAAATTTGTACTTCTACATGGCTACCCACCAATACCTGCTCTGTATGTCTTATCTTTTCTTGGGCATAACCCTTGACGTTTCCTAGGGCCTGAAAATGAATTGAAAGTGAATTGGCGGTTCCTGGCAGGCCCATCCAAAACTATGATGTCATCTAGGTAGACTAGGCATTTAGTCTGCAGGTCTGTCAACACAAGATCCATCAGTCATAAGACACTGACTTCCCATAAACCAGTATCTGGGATAAAAGCTGTCTTGGGTCTGTCCTGGAGGTATATCTCAGCTTGCCAATACCCAGTACTCACTGAGGTGCCATCTTAATGTATTTTGCCCACATTCAGTGTCAATTTGGTGAAGGGTCAGGGGGTCCCACTGTAGTCAGAACCATCCCTACTGAAAAGGAGAAAAAAGGAATTATGAAGAAAAATTATGAATTTTCTTTAATTTCCTGTAGCTCAGATGGGCTGAAGCCCCTCTCACCTAACCACAACTGCTGTAAAAGAGCGTGTGTGGACCTGTGTACTGAGACCAGTGTATGAAAGTCGGGGTAGGAGAGAGGTTTTTTGTCATCAGAAAACAAATGATAAGACAGTCCATGGGAGGAGATGACAGAGATGCAAGAAGAGGAGAGGACCATGGGTCGAACCCTGGGGGACACCTGTTCAGAGGTTTTGAGGTGTCAGAACACATTTTACCTGAAAGGATCTACTACCCAGGTAGGAAGCATATTAGTCAGGGATGACAGCAGGAGGTAGTGGTCAGCTGTGTCAACAGAGAGCTGTGGCTTGGAATAAAAGTGACAGGCCCAGCTCAGCTTTTACAGCACTGTGTATGATGAACGTGCTCTACTCCGATGAATGTGCAACAAAACCTCACAAAGTGTTTAGCATAAGTGCAGAGGAAAAGGCTCCAATCCACTCTGCCTTGAAAAATATGCAAACATTCTATATACTGTGCAAAGGCATAGAGTGCATTAGTTGAACTGAAGCATACATTGCTGCAGACTAATGTCTGTGGGTTGCCTGATTTGTGCAGCTGTTTGGTGGCAGTGAAAAGCCTTTCTGTCCCCATTTTTGCTCTGCGCTCCTTTATTTTAGGAATTAAACTATAGTCGGGAGTTTTTTCTCTGAATGAAAAGCGCAGTTGTGCATGTCATTCATTCATTTCCTGGGATCGCAGCAGGACTCCAAATAGATGAACAAAGAGAAATCCCCCACATTTGTGTCAGCCTTTGCCTCTCATCAGTTCATCCAGTTTAATGTCTACAGCAGATGGACATCTGTCTGCCATCTTACCTATAGTAGCAACTATCTGCTTTCTTTGGGATCCACATGTCAGGTATACACTGGTCCTACACCTGCTGAAGCATACCCAGAAGTGTGATATTGCCTAATTGTTATAAAAAATGAGCAATACTGTGATTTCATCATATTCGGTATTGTGATTCATTCTCTCTCAGCTCATCTTATTTTATTCTGTGTGCTGGCTGCTGAGAGTGCACATGGGCTTTTGTTCACCATTATATTGTGGACACATTAAATATTGTGATTGTCCAAATCTAAATATATTAAAAGTCTGTTTTCTATAGTTATGTGATCATGATTTGGTGTGCGGTACAGTGCAAAGTTTTCAGATGTTTAGAGTTATTTAAAAAATTTAAACCTGGAAATGACTGAAGTGTTATTTTTTGGAAAGCACACTAAATTGGTTAACATATGTTGACTATGTTTACCTATGTTTTCCATTAATCTGTTCAATTGCATTGATTGCAGATTAAATACCACTGACTTTGTGAGGTGTCACAACTGAAACAGCAGACCAGATAAATTACACTGTCATGAAGATTAAGGAACTGGCCATGGAATTTTGAAATGAAGTTGTTAGGAGGCTATGAGTTGACGATCATAAAAATGACTGGCTGAAGAATGGCACAACTCAGACACCACCAATATTAGGCCATCCTATACAACTGAGCACCTGAACACGAAGGGCAGTTGTCAAAGAAGTGAATACAAGAGCGTAACTTAACAGCAAAAAAAACCATGTTCTTTCCTTCCGTGACGGACGGAATTAAGCAGGTAAATGCACCACGCTATCAATGTATTTTGTTCATATGCTGTTCCTAGCAGCTGGCAACTGCCTGTTGAATTTATTTATTGTTTCTTTAGAAATGTCAAGCATTTGTTACTGTTTCTAAAGTTGTGTATGTAATTTCAATAATTTCCCATTGCTGCACATGAGAGCTGTTAATTCGTTCAATCAATGCACGTTAAAAATCTCTTCCTTTCAGTTTCAACTTCTTTTTTTTGTGATTGTCAACAATTTTGTCTGACTGCTTCGCAACTACATCTAATATTTTTTGTGAGAAACACCCAGCAGCCTTACTGATTAGTACGCTGAGGTATTGTCCCCTTTGAACTCGCCAGAAACAGTCGCTTCATAGCTGTTCTATTAATAATTTTCTCCATATAATTTGGCAGAGTTAGAGGGAATTTGCATGGAGGAATGGCCAAAAATTATAAAATCTAAATGTTCATAAGACATAATAAAAGACTCAGAGCTATAATTGCTGCCAAAGGCCTATCTACAAAGTAATGACTCTGGGAAGGGGTCAATACTCTTGTAAATGAGAAATGTTTTTAATTTTTCAGAGAGAAATTGGCATTGCAAAAGTGTTGAATTTCTTGTGTTAAAGAAGGGGGGGGGGGGAATATTAATATTTCAAACCATTAAAATTTTGAGGTGTACCCAACCAAAATGTGAAAAGAGGTGAATACTTTCTTCAGGCACTGTATTTATAAAATAGTCAACGGTCTAGTTTCAAGCCCCTCCATGCAATGGGGAATATGTATATACTGTATATTGGTCTTTCTGGAGTTAGTTTAATTCTTATCTATCTGATTGGTCATTTTCTTTGTCTATTAGTGAGCATACAGTGAGTTCCCTTATGTTTGGGGCAAAGACATATTTTTTATCTTGATTTGTCTCTGTACTCCCCAATTTTAGATTTGTACTCAAACAATTCACATATGGTTAAAGTGCTGATTCTCAGCTTTATGGTATTTTTATGCATTTTTTTTAAAAACAGATAGAAATTATAGCACTTTTTATACATATTCAGAATTCAGCAGCTCGGCTTTTAACAAGAACTAAAATTTCAAATAATTTTATTCAGTTTTCTTCTATTGTTTTATTACAGTGGTTCCAAAACTCACTCCTGGGGCCCCCCTGTGCATGCTGCTTTGTGTTCCAACCACAATGGCAATCCCAGCATTGTAACAAGCTGTTAAATTTTCTTAATTAGATGCTTTTCATGCTTAGAGGGATTATTTATGCTCTCATTCCACATTGTTTGCAATACAGCACAATAAACAGAACATGAACATGGCAATTTTATTCATGGCATACATA
This sequence comes from Anguilla anguilla, assembly GCF_013347855.1. NCBI lineage: Eukaryota > Metazoa > Chordata > Actinopteri > Anguilliformes > Anguillidae > Anguilla > Anguilla anguilla. The sequence goes on from NC_049202.1 coordinate 41,789,639, forward strand.
GCTGTTTCTGACATAATGTGGCTTAAGAGGGTAAACAAACCCTCTAAACATGAAAAGCAAGTAATTAAGAAAAATGAACAACTTGTTAAAATTCTTGGATTGCAATTGTGGTTGGAACGAGACCAGCATACACAGGGGGGCCCTAGGATCGAGTCTGGGAACCACTGTCTTATTATATATTGTCTTTTAGCACTATAATATATGTTTTACCTTGACTTTTACTGTTGCTATTATCTTTTTACCTTGGCTTTACTTGCACCTTCCACTATATTTAAAACTGTATTTGCTTCTTTTTTGTTTTGTTAAATATTCTGAATGCATGTATTATCATTATTATTATTATTGTTGTTCTTATTATAGAATTAGCAAAAAGATAAAGTGCAATGGTTTTCCAGACTACTCATACCTTTAGACTTACAGCTATTTGCTTAAAAATAATCAAGGTACAACACTTTGTACATATCAAGTGCACTTGTAGGCAACTATCTATTAAAAAGCATGCTGCTCCCATTGATGTCATAGGCTTAAAATTATACTACTCATAGCGGTTAGCCATTGACACAAACATAGCCTCATTAATTAGAAGAAAAATGTTGAAAATGACATCAGATCATTCTTTTATCCTCCAGCGGAAGACTTTGAAGATCAAAAAAAATGTTTTCACTCAGTTCAGTTCACTTTATTTGTCCCAAGCACACAAATTAAGTTTGTAGTCACGGTTTCAAAAAACATCATAAAAATGTGCAATATGAGACAGCTATTGGAAACAAATAATCAACATTGCTACATAAAAGGTCAGGTGCTGAAAATAGAGGTACATCTTTAGCTAAGTGCAATCAGTAAATTAAGTTTCAGCAGCAGTTGTCAGGACACATTACCAATGCAAATATAAAATGCAAAGGGGTTGAACACATTAAGACAGCTTAACACATCAGTATATTCATTGGGTTTTGTCCTCCTAAAATCAATCATCATGTCCTTGGATTCAGAGGCATTTAAGTTGGGGAAGGATTTGTCACACCAAGAAACAAAGTCATCCACTGCAGGCCTGTGGTTTGTGTCATTCTGATGTAGAAGTCTCATAGCAATAGTACCATTGGCAAATTTCAAGACATGTCTGTTCTCATGGTTACTCCGATAGTCATTTGTATACAAAATGTAGAGGAGAATGCACCCCTGTGGAGATCCTGTGAGGGAGTAAAGCTTGCCATTAACTCTAACACTCTGTGACCACAATTTTTAAATCTAATTTGAGATTAGACATCACCTTTTCACCCAGAAGTTGAGGTTGGATACTATTAAATGCTGAAGAGAAGTCAATAAAAGCCTAGCATGAGTCATAGGCAGGGCCGTCGTTTAGGGGTGAAAGGTGATGACAATTCTAGGGGCCCACAGCCCTTGGGGGGGGGGGGGCACAAAAACCCCAGTAGCCTATTATGTAGGCCCCCCTTTCTATGACTAAAGTATTATGCACAGGCCTAACTAATACTCATACTAATGCATCAGAGTTAAAACAAAGCCACAGAATCATGCAATATTGATGAAAGACGTTCCTATTTTCCGACCAGGAGCCCAGAATATAACAGATTTTTTTTCGAAGAAAGGTGAGAGTATTAAGCTAGCTGTACAGGTGCCCTGTGGCTGCCTGGGGTTTAGCCAGCTACTAACGTTACTATGTTAACCGAATGACACTAACGTTTAACGTTACATGCGGTCAGCGGTGTAAAATAATCACCTGACAAGGCTGACATTACTAAATTATCCACTAAATATCATCCACAGAAAAGATCAGTAACGTTATAATTCGCCAAACGATACGCTGTCAAAAAAAATCCAGTAGCAGCAGAACACATTTTTCCATTCTTCATGAGTGTTTACTAAAACTAAACTGCTACATTAGCCTGTTGACATGAGTCTTGTTAACGTTAAGCAGGGACTAATCTTACAGCTTGCCTTCCTCATACAATAATAAAGTGTAAACCATAAATGTGTACAAAAGCAATATGAAATTGAACAATTAAACATTTGAGTACTAACAGCTCCACCTTGTGGAGTATCTTGAGCCAGTATAATGTGAGTTTGGGTGTGTTGCACCAGGTGCTTGATTTTTACATAATAATACCCAGTGACTCTTTGTTGAGTGGTTAATTGAAAAAAGAAAACTAATTGGGTGTATTGCGTCAGGCACTGTCAAGAACATAGAGGAACAGAAAAATAAAGAAAAAATGATTATACATAGTCTAAGAAAAAAAGTTGTGTAAAATTGACCTTTGGCGATGAAAATTCGGGGGGCGGGGGCCCACACCAATATTATTTCAGGGGATCCAGAATTCCTAGCAATGGCCCTGGTCATAGGACCCTGTAGGTGCTAGAATAATAATGAATCTTGAATGGTGAGGGTTATGTCTTCAACACCTCTACTAGCCCTGTATGCAAACTGTAGGGAATATAGTTGGTTCCCCACCTGCTTTAGACTTCTCTTTTAATCTATTTTTCAGAAGTTTTCATAACCAAGGATGTGAGAGTGACAGGTCGATAATCATAAAGTACTTCGGGAAAATGGATCATGGGAACAGGATAAATAGTAGCATGTTTCCGAATGTTTGGAATTCCTGGCAATTTGAGAGATTCCATGAATATGTACTGAAAGATGATGCTAAGCTGATCAGCACCTATCTTTAACGCACACCCACAGATATTATCAGGCCCTGGACGTTTCTTTTCCTTGATTTGTGTAAAAAGGTTTTTAGCACTATGTACTTGGTTATTAATGCAGCACAGGTCTGTCATAAAATCTTTAAAATCAAATCTAAGATTAAAGTCAGAGTTCATCTGTCAGCTTTTTATTACAAGAACAGCCATCAAGAGCAAGTGGAGTATTATCTCTAACATGAGAGCCTGCATTTCAGGCAGTTTTTAAATTGTTACTACTCAGCTTGTTCAATCTTTCTCTTCAACTTAAGTTTGGCCTTCCAAGCATCAGCCCTAATCTCCTTTTTGATTTCCCTCGCATTCACTGCTTTCTTACAAAGGAGACTCTTTCGTGATTTGGATAATATTTTGCATTTTTTGATGGAATCATAGAGTCCACACAAAATTATATGTAGCCACACACCACATCAGTTATTTAATCAATACTAGTGGGTAACTCTAGAAAGACAGACCAATCTGTGTAATCAAACCATCCCTGCAGAGGAAGAGAGCTGTCATTAGTCCAAAATTTATCTTGACGTTTTTCCACCTTACGCCTTCTCAGCACAGTCCTATACCTACGGTATACTGAAGCAGGTGAACAGCATCAGAGATCATGTCACGTTACATACTGGAAGTTATATCACTGCTCAGTCACAGTACCCCATAGGGGAAAACGATTGTTCTGTCATTTCTTTTTAATCTATTGTCTGACCCCTGCGATGGACAGGCGACCTGTCCAAGGTGTATTCCTGCTTCACGCCCAAGCCCCCCCTGCGACCCTTACCTGGAATAAGAAGGCTAAATTGTGGATCGAAGGATGTCAGACTTCCTCCTACCTCCCCTGTTTCCTGACATGACAGGATTTTACGAAGTAATTTGTGAAAATGTGATCACAGCAAAGTAAGAGCCCAAAGAATTATCCGGTCACAATCTGGCGATTCTGTTGCAGTCTAAGAAGAAACTCACATGCACACTGGATCCGATTTGTTTGTTGACCATACAGTTCCAATGTGAAGTTCAGATTAATTGCCATAATGAATACGAAGATGAGCCCCATTTCAGCTTGATCTCAGGACACATGAAATAACACTTCCACTTCCAGTAGTCACAAGGGACAACACTGATCACAAAAATACACTCATACATGAACACTCATAACAGCTTCCACAAACACTCAGGATGCACAAACACAAATGCACATACTGTACCTTCTGCCAGTCGCCACAATAGCAGTGCCCAACTGAATTTATAATCATTATTATATGTCAAGACATGATGTGTATATTTGTACCACTTATAATCAGAACCAACTTCCTGCATAAACGGCCTATGCAGTCATTTTAGGCTGCAACCACGGATGGGCTACACAATTCCGTTTTTCAAATGTTTTTTATTTTTTTGCAAACAATTAGGGCTGGCCCGTCCTACATGCAAGGTACGCATTGCGTGAAGGGCCCCGCCTCCCTCCAAAGAGCCCCACCTCCCTCCAAAGGGCCCCGCCTCCCTCCAAAGGGCCCCGCCTCCCTCCAAAGAGCCCCACCTCCCTCCAAAGAGCCCCGCCTCCCTCCAAAGGGCCCCGCCTCCCTCCAAAGAGCCCCGCCTCCCTCCAAAGGGCCCCGCCTCCCTCCAAAGAGCCCCGCCTCCCTCCAAAGGGCCCCGCCTCCCTCCAAAGAGCCCCGCCTCCCTCCAAAGGGCCCCGCCTCCCTCCAAAGAGCCCCGCCTCCCTCCAAAGGGCCCTACAGCTCTTGGCTTATGGTCAGGTGTAGAAAGACAGACCTATGTAATCACACAATTCACACTATTGACTGCAGCATCATCAGCAACAACATTCATTGTTAATGAGAGCTTAGAGACAAACTTAATCTATTTGGCCAATATGATGATGCATATAGATACGATTTACAGGATGTTCATCTTAGGTTCAGGTGAGAGCAAATATTTATTAATTTGTTGATTCAAAGAACAGTAAATCAATCAAATAATGCTTATAATGTGACATTTAGATGTAGCTTTTTTGGGGAGCATTTTATTTTCTTTTCTTTTGGCTGGGGGGGGGGGGTCTCATATCAATACAAATATATTGCCACCTTCTGGTGAAATAAAGACATAGATACTGTTTGAATGGGAACACATGGAACGAGTGATCTTTTTGATATCTGTTGAAGGAAAATAAATGTAAGATTAATTCATTACTATAACCCACCCTCCACCCCCTCCCAGAATGGTATTGGTATGAAAGATATTGGAATGAATGATATTGATTCAATTCCCCCTGGGCTGTGCTTGCAATCATCTGCACAATCATCTAGTCCATCATAACATCCCCTTAATATACAAGGCTGTTATGCTTCAGGAACTAGATACAACCACCAGATGGCAGCACAGTCTATATTCAGAGACAAAAGACTGAGCTGCCAATCAGGGATGCTGGAGTGGCAGATTGACAATTGTGGGAAGGGGGTACAGATCAATTGTATGGGACCACATATTGCTTTGACTATCATATAATATCAAGCGAAAGGGTATTTACATATTTTATGGAATAATAAGGGAGACAGGGAAATGCTTGGGGGTGATATGAGCAAGGAAAGGATCCTGAAGGAACACAGAGCTAAGCCAGGGACAAAGAGGCTTTTCATTGCCACTAAATAGCAGCTGCACATACAGGCAACTCACATTAGCTTCACTTCACTTCAGTTAATATACTGCATCCCCTAGTATTATGCATTTATGCATGCCTTCCACAGCAGTACATAACTCCACACATTCTGTGCAATATCATCTCCCTCTCAACACTGAAAACCAGCCAGTCAAGCTACACAGCAGAGAGCTTTATAGCACATCAAGCTGAAAGGCCCAAGCAGCGATGTTGTTACCTTTCAATTTAAACCAGAAATAAAAACCATGTGTGACTCTATAACTACACCAGCTCTTCACTTCACTAAACAAGAGTGGTGCCATGTACAAAAAAAGGGCCACAATGTGTCATACTGGGAGCTAAGGGATAGAAAAACAAATATGCATCAACAAAGACAGATCTGAACAGTTGCCCAGGAACATCTCTAAAAGCAATCTTGGGGATTTGAGAGAGATGAGAATACAGATACAGTAGCATTCTGGTGCAGGCACAGAACACTTCACTGTATTAAACAACAACAAAAAAACATATCTTGGCACAGTTTAATAGCCAGACACCTGACCTGTGGATCCTACAGAGAGCAGACAGAAGCTGCTATAAGTAGGATGGCAGACAGGTGTCCATCTGCTGTAGAGATTAAACAACCACAACCAAATTAACTGACGAGAGAGGCAAAGGCTGACACAAATGTGGGAGATTTCTCTTTGTTCATCTATTTTCAGTCCTGCTATGCTCCCAGGAAATGAGTGAAAGTCATGCACAACTGGGCTTTTTGTGCAGAGAAAAAACTCTATAGTGATTATTGTCAATCATGCTAGACAAAGAGTCAAGTGAATCAGTCACAGAGAGACCGCCTGTGACTCAGTGGGGCCCTCAGTGAGATCTTGAAAATGCGCCCCAAAGTAATAAATAATAAAAATGATAAATAAAAAAGACCACATAGGGGCCCCTTACCCAGACCAAGGCTCTAGGCGGTCGCCTATATGGCCTAATGGATGGGCGTATAGTCACATACATACAAGCATAATCATATTCTCCCATACAACAAAGATTTTCATCATCCAAGCCCCACATTTCTGTTGTCTTAATTCTTCTCAGTTCTCCCCCACACTTTCATGTGCCTGGGTATACTTAATTTCTGTCTTACCCTCTCTCTTTCACACACTCACACACACACACACACACTTCCTTCTCAGTCTAACCCCCCCCCCCCCCCCCCGCCCCTCCCCTTGCAGCTCACTGAACTGAATGAAATGTCTTTCCGACTAAATGATTTTTTTGCACGGTGAGAACGTTGCCATGGAAACAGCAGCTCCTGTCACCCCTCCCTCTTTCTCTTGGCTGAGGGAGCTGCCCAGTACGCAGGGCTGAAACGGTGCTAACTGCCATGTCTGTACTTCCCTGACATCTCTCAACCTTATTTTCAAGCTACTTTCAATGTTAATGGACTGTGTGGGACCAAGTCAATGGCCAAAATATAGTATTGTTTTCCCATTCATTATGTGTGTGCCTCTGTGGTACTCTCATACCCTGTGCTAGTGTCAGCATTAGCATACAGCAATACCCAGGCTTCAGTCAACATGAGTGAATTAATTCACAAATAGCTGAAAGCTCTCATATACCTGCAAGAAGGAAGCAATGAACACACCTGACTAATCAGAAATATTTGTGATGCCATTTGTCCCAAACATTATGGTGACAATAGGGGGGGGGACTATGTATAGAAAGTGCTGTTATTTCTACATGGAGTAACCAAAATGTATGAAATACCCTTTAATAAAAGCTCATAATCTGCGCTTTAACCACAAATTAATTGATTGATTATGAATCTTAAGTTATGGAGTACAGAGACAAATCAAGAAAAATATGGATTTGACTTTTTTATGGAGCTCACTGTATATATAAATACACAGAAACATTGAGTGAGACAGAGAGAGAGAGCCATCAATAGAGTGTAAAAGAGAAAAGCTCACAGAAAAACTTTTCAATTTCAAATTTTAAATTCTGATTTTCCAGAGAGAGCCCAGAGAGAAGTGAGTCATAATATTTGAGGAAGGTTGATGATAGAAAGATGATAATATCTTGCTGAGTTCAGGACCAAAACATTGCCTGAGACGACAGGCGAGTGGGAAAGACAGATGTTTGAACGAGTTTGATAAAAACCTTGAGGGTGGGGAGAAAGAGAGCATGATAGGTTGGGTGAGGACTGACGACTGCTTCAATTAGGTGAAGGAAACAGGAATGCCGGAAGCTGACGCAGAGGCAAAGCAGTGAAGCACACACCCACATACAGTGCTATCCTGTAATGAAAGAGAGACAGAGAGAGAGAAAACCATGGGGGTGGACGGAGAGTGTGAGAAGGAAAGCAGGAGACTTTCAGAATGAGAGCAACAGTATGGGCCCAAAATATTGGGATGGCAGGTATTCCACCCCGCCAAGTTATGTCTTGACGGAGCGGCATGCCCCATACCTATACAGCACCAAGAGGGTTCCCTACAGAAATAACCACAATGACCAGACTCTGAGTCCTTAAAAACATTCATGTCTGTACCTTCTGACCTCATTTCAACAGACAGAATTCAACTTCAGACAATTAAGCCCCAAACTTTTTTTGCGGATTATGCGTCTTCTTTTTCTTGGCGATTGCATCATCACAAATGCTTCAAGCCCATTAAGAATACATCTCCCCATTGGACATTTAGCTACATCAGCCAATAAAAACATTGGATACACATGCAAAATGTAAATACTGTATATAGAAGTTAGTGTTGTCACGAAACTGTCACATTCACCACTGTGCCTGTATTGGAAACTACTTTTTAACTAGGTGACTGTAGCTGCCCTGTAACGCTACATTTCTAAATTAATGTTAGCTAGGACTATAGATCCCCTACTGACATACAAACAATTAGTAGGTCTGTCATGTACAATAGCCCATTAAAAACACTTCCATTTAAAAATATGACATACACTTTCATTTATTTGTTATTCATGGTAAAGGAAAAATAATGATTGAATCCATGTCTATGTGTTTATTTCAGCTACAACGTAGGCTATATGTGTTCACATACATGTAAGTGTATGCATATCTCTCATAGCCTTTATTTATATGAATTCCTATTATCACACATAACAGAGCACAAAAAGAAATGACATCTGATGAAAGACATTTTCAAAAATGTCAAGTCACTCACACATACAAAGAACTCTCTATAAGTCATTAATTCAAACTGGCAAAATCTTGGCCTGCCATTAAAATAATTGATATAAAAATTACGCCAAGTTACAAGAAACAATATTGGCTATCTTAGCTCACAAAAATTAAACAAGCTGTATTCCAAAGCAAAACCCCAATGTTTCCTAAATTGATTTTAGGCCTTGCCAGTTTCAATTCACAACTTACAGACAGTGCTTTGTATGTTTAAGTAACTTGCCATTTTTGAACATTGAAAACGTGTTTTTCACTTCTAAATATGTTGTGCATGTAGTGCTGCTGCAAAAAATCTGTAATTACAAAAATGGCAACAAGGAACAAAATTCATATTGTATTTCCTTTATTTCAACTTTCAAGGCTTCCAAGCACTGTAATCATTGCGGTTCTTGTAAAATCATTGTCTCTATAAATTGTATTTCTCCACTGCCCGTTCATCAAATTTCTGGCTCCAGAATCTTACAGATTCTGTTTTCAACAAAATAAACTTATTTCAAAGGAAAACATAAAAAAACAAATATAAATACAATTTTATACATAATACAGTATTAACAATGTTATCATACTGGTCACTGTTACTATTTATATTTTTTCATTATCATCATTAGTAGTATTAGTATCAAGTTTGTTGCCTGTTTTTGCATTGAGCATCAGTTATTTAATTTTCACGGTATCGAATTGACATCATTCATGCTAGTATAAGCATGCAAACATTTTTCACCATAGCCATTCTGAACTGCACTGACACTGAACTGAGAGATAGCAACAGAGAGAAAAATAGAGTGTGAGAGAAAATGACAGAGAGAACAAGAGAGAGCATGGGTGTCCAGAGGCAGACACAGAGAGAAAGAGAGAGAGAGAGAGATTACAACAGCACTAACACTACAGTCCAAGACTCAAGAACACACAACAATGGCAGTACACAAAGTGTGAGGTAGAGAAACTAGAATGACAAAATTGAGATGTGGAGGTTAAGCAGGAGACAAAACAATGAAGACAGATAGATGTGCCCATGATGACACTAACTGCATGATGTAACAGACATAACTCCTGCCATCTTACATACCAAAATATAATTCATGGCATATGGGGGAAGTTCACACTGCCCCATACTAAGACCAGCGTGTATGAAGCACACTGAGAGTAGTGCCTATTATAGGACATATGCCTTGGTGAGAAGGTGTAATATTTGCAGATACATTGGACACTTCTGTGAATCAATACCTGAGTGGCTTTTCACATTTATGTATCAATGCAGGCAGTTTTGAGCAGCTAGTGAGACTGTAGTATGAGGGAACAGAAATAGCGAACAGCTCATAGAGAAGTACTCCAAACAGACAAACTCACAAAAGCATGATGTGTCAGCAAGATATGCCATTTAGAAGCACTGTCCAGTCAGCTAAGTTCAACCTTGAGGTGTCAAATTTCTCTCCAAATAAACTGAATGGTACATACACCATTCAAATAAGAACAGATGGAAAAAGTAGAAGCAGTAGGTGTAAGCAGAAGTAGTGATAGTAACATCCAAATGAATTTAGTTAACAATTAGCATAGTCATTGTTCTATAGTTGCAGTTTAAGTGTAAATTCAGACTGCAAAATATAAAAGAGACTCATTATAAGCTAGCTTTTAAGCTATGGCCACTTAAGGGACTCTAGAAGACCATGTATAGGCCGTTTCAAACTGACAACAATAACAAACGCTACAGCGCATGTGCATCAACCAAGACCCTTTTAAACTTCCAGTTTACTCCGGAAAAATATTGGGTATCGTAGGTCCCGACCACTGTCTCAGCTTTTCTGTGAACAAGCCTGGCCTGAGTAATAGGCCTAAAAATAATGAGAAACCGTGATGGAAATTCCCACAGTGAAAAAGGCAATCTATTTTGCAGGAATAGCCTCCCAAGGAACTCACTGTTACTTTATTGATAGAATAAACATTGATATTGTAGACAGATTGATTGGTTATAGGCTATCCAGGGCTAGCCTCATGAAAATGCCTCTGTCACATCTTAAACACAATTTTGAAAGACACACACGTTTTGCTGGTATAACGTTAGCCTAAACTACACATTTCGACATTTCTTCTATTGAAATAAAATGATTCCTCATGGGAAACTTGGTTTCAGTTAGCTTATGCCCATTTAAATTATGGCTGAGAGACAGGCCAAGACTGGTGCATTCTGACAATTAGTTTTCAGTGTAGCCTTTATTCCAAAATGCCGTCACAAAAATGAATAAATCATCTGCAAATAGTTACTAAAATAATTGTTTATTTAGCTATTTGGGTAACTATATTAATGAACAGTTTGGAACTGTTCTGTTATTTAACATTTGAATACATTGCTCACCATTATGTTGGTTACCGTTATGTTGTGCAACAAAATAAAAATCAATTTACCCAACAAGCTATATTTTATACTTGAGATGTAAAATCTGTCCTCAGAAGTATTACACAAGTCAAAGCATTAGAAACCATTTTATTATGAACATGATAATAACACTGGCTATTGCCGCTAGCTAAACTAGCAAACTAAACCGTTAGCTAACATTAAGCAGTAAGCTAGTCAGCTGTAGGATATGTCGCCTTTCCACTTCTTTAAAAAAAGTAAATAACCACTTGTTCCCGACCCCAAAGAACACCCCACTATACAACAAGAGCAATATGATTTACTCGTAATAACCTGCTAGCTTGCAGGTTTGCTATCCTTAATGTTAGCTAGTCTGCTAAAACAACTAAATCCTTAATCCTAATGTTAGCTAGTCTACTAAAACAACAATTGTTTGCTACACCGGAAGTTTGGAAGGATCTTGGGGTATAACATGGCAATGCGCGAGCGTTCCCCTGAAAGCGTCTATTGAAGAAAAAATGCATAGAATCAAGGTTTATTATAATTTCATGATGATGATGATTATGATGTTATCTTACTGATGTTACAAATAGAGTAATTCATTTTGTGATTAATGATAAGGCCCTCTACAGCCATCTTCTTCACACTGTGTTAACCTCCAGATCTCTGTATGTATTTGTTTGAAATAAAGTAGGTCATACTTGAGTTCCACTCCGACCCAAGAGATTTAGTTCAGCTCTATTTATAGAACATATAAAGTTTTAGTTCCCTTGAAATTGTAGCCATTAGTACCCCCTTATATATAAACACATAATAAAAAAGTACACACATAGACCAGAGGTGGGCAATAAGGACTGTATCTATCTCTAGTTTTCATGCCTAATTTTGACCTTAATTATTTAATCAGCCCTAACATTTATGCAATGACACTTAAGCTACATTTCTTGATAAGTGCATGACTGACAGCCGAAGACTGTTCTTGTATCCGTGTAAAACATTTTACTGTGATCTAATCTATTAGTGAACCAGCGTTGGTGTATACAGCCAATTACCTAATTTAGCCAGGGTAATTGGTGGAAACAAAACTTACATACACATCGGCCCTCCAGGACCAGAATTGCCCACCCCTGACATAGACAATTACATGGAGGCAGAAGGCGCACGCTGAGTGGTGCACTCTGAGTGGTGATACTGACTGGGCTCCATACACAAACTATTCCAATAACATATAGAACAGAACACAAGAGTTTGAATTTACAAATGACTAGAGAGTGAAAACGAGCAGGATGACAAAATTATGCCTACATATAGCCACACATACGGATGCACGCAAACACAGAAACACACTCACAAATGCAGAAACACACTCATAAACACTCATAATACACACTGAAATGCACACATGCACACACACACGCACACACACACAGAAAGGCAACAAAACAGTTAGTGTATCCTGGCATTATCCAACTCGGAGATTTTTGAAGTACAATGAGCTCCTCTTCTCAATAAAATGTCTTTTAGAAACAAAGGTTCTCAAAAGATTGTATCATAGAATAGACTGATAAAAAAATAAAGTAGATGATCAATCCTTTCCCGAAATACATGTTGCACATATGTATAATAACTGTGCAATAAGCAAGCTGATGCACCCAAAATGTAGGTCCCTTGGCAAATACGGCAGTTCAAACCATCGGTCCTTTAAATTTTCTTCAGAAAGGAAGTTTGCATGTCAGACAAAATGGGTGACATGGTTTGCCATGACACACTGACAGAGCAACTTTCCAGTGCTCTCTTTGTGGCATTCCCTTTTCTTTCAGGATAAAAATAAAAAAATACAATGAGGAACTGTTTATATGTTGACTATTTAACTAAATCATACAACATAAAAGCATAAACTGTATCCGCATGAGTTCTGAGAAGATGAAACATTTTTATATGGCATATAGTGATACATTTCAAGGCTGGTACATATGAAATATTTCATCATGCTCGCTCCAGCTGAATCAGTCAGTCCACGTTTCTTACTCCTCTGACACAAACTGCAACATGACAAAATATTTTCACTGGCTGAGAAAGGTAAATATTGCTTCTGGGTGGCTCATTCAGTTAAGGCACCACACTGTGGTGCAAGGATGAGCCCCACTGTCTTGAATTGAATCCAGACCGTGCCAGTGCCCGGTAGCTCCGTAGGGCAACATGCAAGTGCGTTGCCCAGGGTACGAGAGGGTTCAGTCAGTCAGCGGTCCGCGTTCATTGCTTTCTAGCACCCCCACTGGTCAAACAGGCACCCATGGACTACATGTCAAAGATGCATATGCTGTCTTCCTCTGACTCTACCCTATGCAAGCTTAACTATAGTCTGCAGTGTGAAAAGAAGCAGAGTGGCAACACAGATGTCTACACTCTCCCAAATCAGCAGTGGGGTTCGCTCATGAACGTGGCTGCGTTTGCAGATGGTTGGAAATTCCAAATTAGGGTGGGAATTGGACGTGTTGAGCCCCACATTGGGTGCCAAATTTTAAAAAAGAAAGAATGTATTAAATAAACATAATACTCATAATTTAATAAAAACTCTTATTATAGTTTAAAAGTCTACATAGATGTAATCATTTTGACTCAGGCTGTTTAAAACAAACCAAATACTTTTATGGAGAGAAATGTTTAACACACTATAAACTCCACCATGGTGAATCCTTTACTGTATGTTTATATACATCAAATCTTTAGATATCCACAAAATACTTTCTTCAGAATGTAGGTACATGTGTGGTCTACATGTTATCTGTGCATTGCACCAATATACTGCGCAGTCTATTTTGTTTGCACTGAGTCTCTGTGTATGTGAGTACTTGGATATGTACTGTGTGTGTGTGTGTGTGTGTGTGTGTGTGTGTGTGTCCGTGTGTGCATGTTCTGTCTATGTTCTGTGGCAGAACAAAGCTAGTTTATTCAAAGTGTCGGCTCCGCATTCTCTGTTCTGTGTGAAACTTAAGGTCTCTCTGCGCCTCCCTCTCCGCCTTTCTGAAATATAGATAATTAATTACACATGAGAAGGAGATTGGAGTCTGAAGTTGGAAGGAGGACAGTGCCTGAGAACCCTAAGAGAAAGAGAGAAAGAAAGAAAAATCAAACTGAATCAGTCTTTTATTGATGCCATTGATTTCCAGAATTGAGAAGTCCTTTCTAATTCAGGCCTGCAATTAGAGAGAAAGTTTATATAGGAAGTGCTGACATTTATATTGACTAGAGGGAATTGCGGTGAACTGAGGGGACACTAAGGCTAAACTGAGAGGAACGGAAACTTCTCGCAAAAGCAATTTACACAAGAACACAGCAGCGAGATGTTTTTACATTCCTCCAAAAAGACATGAAGCCATACAACCTCCTAGCTAGATGGTTCGTGACTGGAAAAAAAGGTTAGCCATGCACCAGTATTGACACAGACACATTTCTACAGCTCACACACAGGGCCTCTGGAGAGAACAAGGGTCACTTACAGACGCTGCCCATGATGCACCTCCTCTGTCTGATACAGGCAGACTGTGAGCCATGCACATACTCAAAGGTTTCTCTGGTTTAGAATGAGGCTACACGCCTGCAGTATAATCAAATAGAGATGTTAAGAAAGAATGGCTCACCGCTCTACTCAGAGTGAGGACTGTCCACTACAATGTTAGGCTTTGGGGACGCTGACGTGCTCTTTGACACAAACGTATTCATGGTCTTCTCCTGGTGAGGGAAAAGAAAGAAGTAAATGTATTTTGGGTGCATTTCCTATGATGAACTGAACAGAGATGTTATTAAAACTGATACAGTCACACAAAGCAAAAGACCTACAGTACAAACACTGAAACTACTGTAGATTAGATGTCAGATGAAAAACAGCATTTACATTCACAAATGTTTTTTTTAAATAATTGAGTAGAATTCTATTGGAACAGTTCAGGAGAACAGTGGACCTATTAAAAGAGAAACTGCATTCCTGAGTCGTGATTCTCAGAACATTACATGCACAGCACGACCATTTAAAAGATATATTCAAAATGAGTAACATGCTATGTTCAGTGACCATGATCCAGAAGGCACTATATATAGGCACACCGTCTTGTTTTCTCCCTTCAGTGTTATTTTCCTGTATTATTAAATGCAGTCTGGCAATTCTTTGCTCCAGAAGACATGCTAACAATCTTAGCTGATATTTTTTTATTTGCTATTTGATTCAGCAATGTTTTCTCTTGGCTCTCTTGCTAGCTGAAGAGTGTTAGAAAAGGTAAGAAAATATGAATATTAAAAGCAAGTAATTGGTTCTATTTGTATAGTATGATGCTGGCAACATGCACATTATTGATGCAATCTGAACAAAACATGACTTCATGAATTTTCAAACCGCAGACTGTGCAAGCAACACCGTTGTAATAAGAAAAGGACAGGTGAAAAATACTTCAGCAGTTTAACTCAGCAAGCACAGTAAAGTTAGACCACAATCAGACCTGCCAACCTTAGGAAAATATTTTGAGTACCACAATAGTCAGTGTAACGCTTAGTTCACATGCTTCCGCACCACTTCGCTTTGCACGCACACACAAGCCTTTATTCATAATTCTAGTTTCGACTGTAGAAGAGATCAGGCAAAATTGTATAATTTGACCTGATTCTAAAATATCACTTGCACCGCACTGGGCTATATTATGATATACTTTCAAGTCAAAAGTTCGAGTACACCTGCTTAAAACAATTTTTTCATGATTAATATTTCATATGATACGTGTGTGTATACAAACTGATAACCATAAGTGAATTGCATTCACTTATTTAATAAAAATGGAAATAATTTATTTTGTATATTGTAACATGTTTTCATTTTCAAGTATTTACAGAAACTTATGTTGTAATGTAAAAAAAAAGCTTATGTTGCGATGTAAAACACTGTCAATTATGAAAAAATCCAAGTTTCTGTTCATGATTTCCATTTTTATTTAATAATTAAATAATTGAATCAGCTTATATAGGCACACATCATATAGGCCTAATGAAAAAAATAGTATTCAATTGAAAAATTATCTAGGAATGTAGGCTTTTGTAACTAGAGGTTTAGCCAAATTATTACCTGAAGCTCCTTGGTGGCTAATGTCAAAATCATAATTGCACAATGTGCAAAATGCATGGTACGGACGTTTTGAGGGGCGGAGGCACGGCCATTGCTCCTGATATTTTGCAAGGAACTTCTGGGGGGCATGGACTCTCTTCTTTTTAGTAGGTCAGCTGCTGCTGCTCTCTCTCTCTCTCTCTCTCTCTCTCTCTCACTCCTTGTTAGTATCCTCGTCATCTGACGTCATGATTATTTTCTAACTGCAAGGCTGGTCGGGTGACTGGCTGCAATAATAGAATTTATTTGGTACGTTAGCAGTCTATAGTCAAACACCTTTGCAATGGTCACTTTGCTCCGACAGAGCGTGCGCGATTCAAAGTTTGAAGAGGGAGTCTCCGTAGCGTTTGAGTTACTGCAGCTAAATTACTCCATCAGTTATTCACACGTCTCGTAACGAGGCTAAATCGCATGCGAGCTACTACTACGGCTAACTATAGACACAAATTTATCTCATTAGGATATACCCCTTGAAATGCATCATCTCGTAAAGTTACCGAACATGTTTTACCGTTTTATATGTTAACATTACGGTCACATTTTTGTGCTTGATTATTACTCCCCACTTCCCATTTTACCTCAGCAATGCAGCGTTACGCCTCGGTGGATAATAAAGTACCGCTGCGTATCAGTGGATGTTGAGTGGGTCGGGGAGGGGTTACAGAACCACAAGCACGGTCGTAGCATCTGGTTCAATCCGAGGGATGTAGTTGAAATACCGAATAAATGTACGGTATTGTTTTGTATTCATTGGTTGTTTTCCGTAATTAAATTACAATAATATATTTTTTTTGGGTAGTTTCAGCTGGCATTTCGTACCTGCGTATTTTGACCAAGAAGTGCGTGGTTGGTACACAAAATGCGTGCAGGTTAGCAGGTCTGCACAATTAACTTCTCCACAGGAGTTGCAGAACTAAAGTACTAAAGTACTGTGCTTGCTGTTTTGGTTGCATTGACATGACAGAAATTTGGCAGTAAAGTGCTGACCTCAAGTGAGAATTAAAAAAGGAATGGGCGAAACCTCTAAATAATTAATATTCAAACTCCAAAAATATAAGTAAAATAGAAAAAAGCACCCTTTCCTGAACATCTGTGGTATTGTACAGCATTATCCATACAGCAATTATTGACATCAAGATAACAACAGACAACCAATTGATAGAATATTAAATGGCTTAAATATCTTATTGAAGCAGTTCTAGTTTCATAAATTGTATGGCACATAATTACATTTTATTATACTTGGAAGATGTCTGCATTTTAGATACTTAGCTTACAGCCTAAAATAGATATTAGTTTATACATATTTACTGAAGCAAAACCCTTGTTTAAGGGTCCAATACCCAACCTGATAATTTAACCAGGAACCTTGTCCTTACACATCCAATTATTAAACTGAGCTGTGCACACATGAATCATTCTTTTAATTTCACTATTCAGTATAATAATGTGTAAAGGATGGAGAAGTACAGAATATTTGATTTTCAATCAATGCAGTGACAAAAAGTAATTCTGATAGAATAAAAATTTTAAATTAAGTACAGTAATGAAGCTTGGATTATTGCAAGAGATAAATTCTTGCAGAATGGTGTGCCATACTTGCAATGGCATAATGTAAGGAAGGATACAGGTCACAAGCCCTTACTGTGATTCTAAAAGATAATTTCTCATTCCTGAGACGTTTTGGATAATTTCATGGCAACCAATGAAACATGCACCGCACACTCTGAAGCAGTGATCATGAAGATTATAGGAAGGCATTGGAAGTTGGCCAGGTCTTTACCTCCATCAGCTGGTGCCAGTGCTCAATGGGCTTCCGAGGATTGGCTAACATGGCCGTCCAATGTTCCCTGCCAGGTCCGTCTGCGTCACTGCCTACACGGCACATGCCTATCACTTCATTGTGACCAATGCTAACAGAAAAGGGGAGAGGGAGAGAGACAGAGAGAGAGAGAAAGTGAGGGAGAGAAAGAGCAAGGGAGTTACATGCTACTGACTCAGTCACAGTGGACAGACCATTTATTTCTGCTGAATTGGCATTTGAGAGGAACACAGAAAATGAGCCAGGGATATATTACAGACACTCTGACAGAATGACACAGCATTTTGTTGTCAACCAAACGCCACTGATTCATTTGGCTAATGTTTTATCCAGACCTACTGAACAGCAGCAAAATGGAGCTGGCCTATCAGACTGGTTTGCACAGCAATAATGGCTCACTGACAAATGAGTCACCTTATTCAAGGGTACAATAAATTATTTTATTGTTTCACAAAACTGTCTTGACCCCTCTCCAGAGTGCCTGTTTTACTATCCCATAGGGGTTGTAATCTACCCCCAGTGATGCTGAGGAGACACAGATGTTCAATATACCTTCTTTTTCATATAATTTATTTTCCTGAACCAGTGGAACCCAATCAATGCCATGAGGGGACAAGAGAATGCAGGTTTTTATTCTAACCAATCACTTCACCTGCTGATTTTACTCATGTGTTCTCCCTCCTCACTGGTTGAAGGCGTGTTAATTAGCGAAATCAGCAGGTGTAGAAATGAAAACCTACATACGCTCGGCCCTCCATGGCACGATTGGACACCACTGTCCTAAACCCTTCTCCCCCTTGCCCCTTGCCTGGAACAGTGCTTGACCATCTGGTGCTCTAACACTGCCTATTTGTTGCTCCATTCTATTAATATGTTCTGTGTCACTGTGTTCTATTTCCTCACCAGTCATAGTCCATGACAGCGATGATCAAGGACACACTGTCAATGTTCTCGTGAGGTATGTCAAAGACCAGCGCCTCATTGTAGACGGGGTTGAGGGTGTTCTTCTTGATAGATGTCTTTCTCTTCTTCAGCCTACGGCCGTCGCAAATCAGTGATGCTTTCACATATGGATCTGTCAGTGACAGTGTGTGATAAATAAATGAAATATCAAAAAAATGGAAAAAAGCAACAAAAGCACATTTTTATTCAGCTTTAGATCCAATGGCATCATGACAAAATTGTGACTGCTCGACATAGTCCCTCAAGAGCGCATCCTTTATTAAAAGCTAGTAATAAAAACTAACTACTTACACTCTTGGTAGCAATACTATCTTATCAATGTCATACTCATTATACATCCAATCTGTGAGAGGATTCATAATTAAAATGCCGAGGTTCAAGCAAGTTTCATTAATTGACATCAGCATGAATTGTAATGCTACAATAATTGTGCTCCCAATCCAATTACATGTACATGACTTGATTGATTGCTTAGTTAATTACCTGAGAAGCCAGTGAGGTCCATGGCTTTCAGATTAGTGGCCTTGATGACGGTAGCAGTGAGTCGGCCGGCCGTGGGTAGGTAACACAGGGAAAAGTTTAGCTCTCCCAGGTCTGCCTTTTCCTGAGTATGGAGACAGAGATAGAGAACAACCAGGGTACTCAATAAAATGCACTTGGACTGTTTAAGGGCATGCAATTTAATCAAACTCTCCAGTACTGCAACTGGAAGTAAGACATTCATGGCCATGGAAATTTGTTTTACTGAGCAACTGACATGGATTAATTCTGGTTGGTCATTTAGAATGTACTGGAAGTGCCTTTTTGTGCTAGTGTTGTCTGGGTCACAAATTTCCTGCATGCTCAATCGAGGGCAATGTTCTCTGTAGCACAGGAAGATGTAAAACTGCAGTTAAATTAACTGTTGCTACTTCAAGATGACCTGGTAAAGTGATAAAAAAAGATCAGGGGTTAATGATTTAATTTTATTTAATTAGTTAAATTTTGTGAAATAATACAATACTGGGATAATGTCAACTCTGCTTCTGTTCATTACAGCCTAATGCTTTAATCTACCATAGCTTAAAGACACAAGGGTTCATATTTGCACTTCATTGCTAGGAGTTTTAAAACAGTGTAATTTAGGCTACACCCAGCAAGCTATTTCATCAATAACTGGTGTGCACATGGTTAACTTTATCATTCTGTACAAGTTTTTGGAAATGCAATATATTATACAGATTTTATTGCAGTATTATATATAAAATAACACAAAAGTTTACATCAACCTTCTAGTAGTTGGAAGTCCAAGGTCATTGATTTGTACGGACTGCTTTGCTTTAACCGTCTATAAAACTGTGGTGAGAAACTTGCATTCCGTTAAAAATAAGTTTATTATTATGCGGTGCCACAAAGCATGACAAAATACAGGCTGCTAGGTACACTATTCCATGTAGTAAAGCATTCTGACTTCTTTGTCTTCAGGAAGTAGAGGTAACGCTACTGTTACGACTAACCTTTTCAAAAAGGTGCAAGCCACGGTATGTGTATATGTGGCATCTGCTGACAATTCTGAACGGTTTTATCATCATTAAAATGTTTAATTCATGTTACCAGCATTCCTGAACTATTACTTAATTGTGTCATGCTGAAACCAATAATACTTTAAGGAAATTGTTTCGCAGTTGAAATAATCTTTACTCTACACAACTTATTTTGACTGTGTGCTTGTTTCGCTCAAATTAATTACAAAATTGAAATTATTTTCTGTCTACTGTATACCCCAGATATTCAAGACTTAAGTAGGAAAATTCTACATATTTAAAGTTATTGTAAAGGTAAATCCGTGAACGGCTTCAGACTAAGTTGCATGGGGTTACTATGGTATATATCAGTCATCAGCAACAGTACGAGAAATTAACTGCATTGCAATATCGAACCATAAGATCTTTGTGTATCAAGGATACCGTTTGGGTAGGTCTAATGTGTGTTTGTTTAGCTACCTGTGTTTGTTTACTTGTGGGTGGGACTATTTAGGAGGAGTTCAGTGGGGAGGTGGGGCATCTTGACCACACCCACACAATCCAGAGGTTTTTTTCAACATGGATTTTAGGCCTGATTTGAAATATGTGTTATAAAGTTATTGACATTACTTTGAATAGATATTAGGTGTTGTGGATACATCCCTCAGTTATAATTTATGGTTACATCAACTATTTTCAGCCACTTTAGAATCACTTCAATTATTTTATTCCTAAAATGACACATAAATAAAGATGGTATTGCTCAATTAAATAATTATTTATAAACTTCCTTCTTTGGTTGTGGCTTATTTTATTAATTGCATTAAAACATTTAAGAATCATAATTTTTCAGTTTTAATCACTATTCCAGTTTGTTTGATATAGGGTGCAGTAATATTATGATTTTTTCTATATCAATACATTGATGGCACGTGATTGTACTGTAAATAGAATACTACATGGTTTGGCAATAATTTATTTGTTTACATTCCCCCTCCCACTTTTTCAGTTAACATAAATGTTAAAAAACAGTATTGTGACAAATCATTTAACAATACATATGGCATTCTGACTTGGAGAGTTAAATGCAGACCTGAGCACATTTTATGCACTTGACTCGGAACTGAAGTTTGACACACCCTCAGAACCTTATTGCCTGAATAACTGAAAACTGAAAATTGAAAATTGATGGGACACACCCTCTGAACATCTTCAGAGGCTTAACACAACCACCCAGCAGACTACAGAATACTTTGTCTCTGTCAATCATACAATCTAGTTAATTCCTTCGCACATGCCCCCTCGTGGCCAGGATGCCGACATCCTGAGACTGATCCATTTAGACATTCAGTGCTCCTGCAACCAAACTATGAATGGAAACAATAAACTCTGTTCTAGCTTTATTAGTAGACAGTACATGACAACTAAGCCACACACAGAGTTTCTAAGTGCCAACGTTGCCCTGTAGTTCAACCATTTAATTTCATATAGGCCCCAATTAGATGCTGGCGTCTAAAAATAGCATTCTCTTAAATTATTACTTTCATCTGTCACTGATTCAATGTGCACTGCTGTAACACCTACATTGTTGTAAAGCATAGACTCTTCACACTTTGATACAAAAACCCATCTCGGTCGGTAAAATTGGATAGACTTTAAACTATCCAAAGGCTGATTGTTGGAAAGCAAGCAAGCACTAGATAATTGGTTAGTTGGCTAGCTAGACCTGCCAACATAACCCAAGAAGATACCATTCATTTCATTAAAAGATTTTAATTCAATATATTCTATATTTCAATATCAGTGAAATTGACATATCGCCAATGTCGATATGAGCTTCATATCAAAAAATAGCAATACATTGAAATATCGCTGGAACCTACTTTTATTGAATCTCAAAAATCCAATTTGATTGAATTGCATATATCTTTAAACCAGCTAAGTGTCCTCTGGCTCTGTGTTCTTTCACCTTACCGTACAAAGAGAATCAAAGTCATCTCTCAAACATGATTAGTGTTTCTGCCTCAGAGCGACTTGAATTTGTGCTGGCTAACAAACACATAAAAATGAGAGGCAAAAATAAGCATGGTCACATGGTCACAATGTACTCACCGCTGTCCCCTCCACAATGTCTCGCCACACAGGCTTCTCCCCACTCCCCTCGCTGAAGTCCAGAAGGTTGTCCACCACCACTTGTCCTATGAGGTCGTGTCTGGAAAACCGGTCAAAGTCGTAAACAGAGAAGTGGAGCTTCCGTGAGTGCAGCTCAGCGAGGGGCACCCCAAATTGAAATGTTTCATTGAAGATGGGATTTAATGTCTTTCTGTGGACCTGAAGCATGGGAGAAAAAAGGGAGAGAGGAAGGGAGAAAGAGAGGGAGGTATCAGAGTCCATCATTTCAGAAAACTCTTCAGAAGACAGGCATTAATCCCATTGTTTGTCCATGAAAGGCAATGAAGTAAATAAAAAACACCAGCTGTTGATGGCTAGGACATGGGCCAGTATCCAGGAGCAATTCAACGGGTGTCTTCAATGTGCCACCTGTATGGACAATTCAATAGTTCTCACAGCAAACAGTTCTAAGGCAAATCTTTTTCATATACCACTGGACTTTCTGGTTGAGGTCCATCTGATTTCACATTTGGTGAAGTATTAAATATTTAAGAAGCAGGAGACAATAACAATAAAAGTGTATAATTAACTTCAAGCTGAATGTTGCAGTGTATCTACACTAACTCATTTGAATCACACAGGCTAACTACCTTTGTCTGAAATTTCTTCTTTCTGTCAGGCAGCAAGTAGATCTTGACATAGGGGTCAGAGAATCCGTTCGCATCTTTCGCCGGCAGGTCCAAAGCTTTTAGGATCTTAACAACCAGCTGCTCAGTGCTGCAAGATAACATGCATCCAGACAGAGTATCACAATGAAGCAGACAGAACAAACATAAACACAGTGAGACACTGCCTGCCCTTTGGTCAGTCTCTATCAGAGCTGATGCTTATTGGCCTTTGATTGAGACTCCACTGTGTGATGCATGAATATTTACAAAATATAAAGAATTGCACAGAGGAAGATGCAAAAACAGATGTCCGCCGAATACAGCTGTAGGCTACTGAGTGTGCTACAGGTTTACTTGAGTGCACGCTGAAGATTGTGCAGACATTGCTAATCAGTTGTGAACTGAATTCCATTTATAGTGCCTTTAAAACTCATATTTAAACTGCCAGGATTACATCACCAGAGGCATAACAATGGGCAGGGAAGCAAACATAATACTGTTATTTCCTTCTGTCCCAACAGGCTGCTTTAGGTCTCTATATTCAGCAATAGTTAGGATACAATCTTGTTCACATTAGGAACGCATGTCTGAGGAACTAGATCACTAAATCCAAGAATTATGGAGTACTGTCAATTGTAGTTATTCCTACCCAACCTTCACTGTATGTTATATTGTCTATAACATTACACATATTATGACATTATACATGTTATGAATACCCGTTTAACCATGAATTGTCTGAAACTGTTTATTGTTTTTTCAATGAAACAAGCTTGCAATTCATATTTACTGAATTGTGTCTAATGTGGCAGGAGCATATTTAAGTACTTAAAGTATTATCATTATTTCAGAGAGAGATCAGGTTACATACATTTCCAGGACTACACATAGGTTATTGATTTATTTTAACTTAAAATATATGTTGTTCATAATGATTGAATGATTGTGTTTTACACAATGACACAGAAATTGTATTACGTGTAAATACGTAAAAAAATGTATCACCTAATCGGTGACCCTTGTTTAATTTTCCATGTTTGTTAATGGTGGGATTCAATCAAAAGGTAGTTCAGGATAATTATTAAATTATGTTTCCCATGTGAAATTACTGCTATACACGTACTGTATATTCTTGTTCAATAATTTCATAACAACAGAGTTCTCAGTTCTCAACTGCTAGTCTGCTATAAAAGTTAGATCGGTGTTCATCTGACAAAGTCACACAGCGTCACAATATCCAGTTTACATTTAAAAGCATAGCTGAAACAGTGCATTTCAAATTCCACAACTGCAATGATGCACATTTAGACATATATACAGCTTTGGCTTAAACTGAAAGCATTTCTTGAAGACCAACAAAACTATTCAAGATCTGAAAGACGATGCGTTATAAATGGCTTTAGGTACATTTCCCTCAGAGTACAGCTCTTAGTGCCATCCATAGAAAAGAAATTCACACTTCATTTCCCAAGAGGCAATAGTTCAAAACTATTTGCAATTCCCAGGGCGTTAATGTGTCTTCCTCTTGCAGAAGTGTCAATAGCACTACATTTCCCAGGAGGCCTTTACATGTCTCTGACTTTGATGTACTGCTAATGGACTACAATTTCCAAGATACACTTTGGTCTTACACACTGACTTTGATGTACTGCAAATTGATGACAACTCCAGAGCTGCAACCATTCCAATCAAATATTAACACAGAAAACCACTATGGAACAGAGACAAGCAATATGGCACTACAACAGATACCCATAATACAAAGCAAAGGCAGTGCAGTTAATCACAGATAGAGCAGAGAAAACAAGGAATATTCTGTAAATTGTATAGAAAAAGCTATATCATGTGATTTCCTTAACTAGAATATGGCCACCATATACAAGCTTTTTGAATCCACAGTACTAGAGTATACAAAATGTTTAGCGCTCCATCTATTTTTTAATTTCTTAATCTCTCTTTCCCCTCACTCCTAGTCTGCCTTTCTCATTTCTGAATATTAAACAGTGAGGTGTTATTACGTGTTGACTGTGTTCGCTCTTTAAAGTGGAAGTTCATATATAATTCATGACAACACTACCTCTCGCTCTCTCGATTTTTCAAACATCAGCAGATTCTGCTTTTTAAATGGTCCTTACTGCGACTGTAAAAAGGACCTAAACAGCACCTTATAGTTGCCCGGGCAGAGCCTGACTACAAATACATGTCTCATTAATGCCCTTCTTTTATTTCTTCTTTATATATTTACCGCTTTTCTTTTCAGGTTTTTCTGTGTTTGTACAATATTGTGTTGTTAAATAGAAACATTTACACATCCACACATAGCAGCTGAAACAATAGTGCAGAACATATGATTGGCTAACAAAAGAGATTTACACCAAGCTCATTCTTGCCTACATCACTCACTTGAAGGCATAGCGCAATAGAAAACTGATCTTGCCGCAGTTGTCCCCCTGTTTCCCGTCCCCCTGCTCCCCCTGCCGCAGTCTGTACAGTTCTGGCTTGATCTGACCAATGCTCGTCACTTGTTCAGTCTTCTCATCACCATGGAAATCAGGGCTGGAGAGTTGGTGGGTCATGGGGCGTGGCCTACCAGAGTGAGAGAGAGAGGAATAACGCAGTATGAGGAATACAAGTGTAATGCTTATATTTCTTTAAACACTGAAAGAGAGGGCTACTCCAGCCAATGCACTATGAGTGGCTGGCATGTGGAAACACAACTCTGCATCAAGACTAAGGGGAGTGGTTAGAGTTAATGCAGAATTGATGTAGCAGAAAAAGCATGTGCAGAAAATTGGGTCTGCAGGATGGCTCCCTGGTCAGTTGCACTACAAAGTTAATACTGACCGTGCAGAGACCTGCTGTTGCGAGTGGGCATTGGGCAAGTCTCTATGCAACTGTGAGGCAGGGCCTGACTCAGAGTTTGGAGGCAGTTCTGGAGAGGTCTGGCTCAGCTTCAACCCGCCTATGCAGGAGAGGTCCAAGAGAGAGGGGCATTACAAGATGACACATATTTACAATGATTCGTCAAAGAGACCCGTTATGTAATACATTGAGTGGGCACCATCGCTGGTCTGTTCATTGCCACAGACGCACTAAAATTAGCATTTAGTAGTAAACCGTTCTGCTGATATCAATGCAAAATAAACTCTGTCTTTGTCTGATTCACCTTCTATTTGACTCAAACAGTGCATTCTTAACTCTTATATGTCCCTTATACCTAATCACCTTTCCATGTGTTCCCTTTCTGCCAGTGACATTATGACTGTGGCATTAAACGCAAGCCCGTACAAATGGATTAAAAGACTTTCACTTAGCAGGCGATTGTGCTGAAATCTCACCCCCCGCACTGTTGGGGTAGGAGTCCATGTCCAGGTAGGAATGCTCCTGCATCTCCTGTGGACCCCCCACCACTCCTCCTATGGGGGTCCTCTCTGGACCGCCGATCACTCCTCCCTCACACCTTTCCACCGTTAGCATATCAGCGAAGTGGGGATGGTGCTGAGCAGGCTGGGCTAGAGACGGGTAGAGGGAGGAGGAGGAGTGCGTCTCCTTCCTCTGCATGAGGGGGGGAAGAAGGGACGACCCCCCGCCCACTCCCCCTCCCCCAGGGAGGAGCCCCGATGTCAGGCTGAGGCCTCCTCCCTCTTTGTCCCTCCAGGGTAGCCAGCAGAGCTTCCATGAGACGAAGAGAGAGACAGAGAGCAAAACAATGCCGCAGAACGTCACTATGACTGAGAGGAGGCTGACGGAGATCTCTGAGAGAGAAGGGAAGGGGGGGGGGGGTGGGAGGAGAAAAAATATGAACGTTAGCTGCACTTTCATCACTATTTCTAGTCAGGCATATTCCAAGACAGATATGGATTTGAGATTTAGAGACAGAGAATTGAAAAGAGGATCCCATGAGACAGAGAGGAACAGGAGACAGATTCTAGAGACAATAGCTGGTCTAATAAAATTGTGAAGGACAGTATATTAGAAAAAAGAAGGAAAACGTATTCAAGAAACAGAGTAGATATTTCATTAGATACTGAGTAGATGTATAAATTGGAACTTTGCTGGATGCCTACTGTAATAATATATTTCAAAAGGCAAATTAATGGTCATCAATCTGTCTCTAGAAATCTATGGTGATTTACTATTGTCTTTTACATACATGTATAAGGACCCTGCATCTTGTAAAAACCTGTTTGTGCCAGCAATACTGACAAGGAAGTGGATCCACCTTACATGATGCAAACAGTCCATCAACCAAATATTAACATGCATACACAAATGCCTGATGTTTATGAAAAATGATTGCACAACCTGGAGTAGTACATATTCAAACACATGCCATAACCCTTTTAACATGTACCCTCAGTGTTAATCAACACGTAGTTTCACATCCTGTGCCATGATTCCACATTCTTCAGCAATCATTCAGAAACTGTTAAAGGGAGGGGTTTGTGGAATTTGTTTCCTGCCATTTAAAGCAAATCAATCAATAAACATTTTTCTGCATGGTAGTGTACTGGGGAGCCATTCTGCACCACTGTGGCAGCCAGTAAATCAACCGTGTTATACTGAGTTACCACAAGAACACGTTTCAGTAGGTCTGTAAGTATGTCAGTCTGATTTGGCATCTGTCAGTCTGCCATTGTCATCCTCTCACTGTTTTTCACTGTCTCTCTTTCTCTGCCTTTCTTCTTGTCTCCCCCACCCCCTCCCCCTTCATTCATCACTGTCCCTCATTGCCTTTTGTGAATTATTCAACAGTCTGCATGTATGTCATTAATTCAGCTGTTGTTCAGCAGATATGATCAGAGAGACTGACAGAGATAAAGAATGGTAGGTGGAAGAAGAGGGAGAGAAAGAGGGTGAATTGATTTGTCACTGCAGAGAAGAAGACACAGCTGTGAGACGAGAGAGAAAAAGAGAGAGAAAGGTGAGAGGAGGGAGGGGTCAATGGTGAAAGAAACAGATTAGTATACATGTTGAAAAAGACATACAGGCTGACTAGGCACCAGTGAATTAATTCCTCACTGGATAAAAGGGAAGGGGAAAGGTTAACATAACCAGAAACAGATGGCAATAGCACTGTGCTATGTTTTAATTTTGCAAGGGACACAGAGAGGAACAACAATTAGGAGAAAAATAAAGGGGTTATGTGTTCAGGAATAAACGTATTGATCTTTTACAGATAAATAAAACAACTTGCACTGATGTCAGCACCACTGTTTAGCAGTCATTGAACACGATATCCAGCTACTATAACTCTCAAAACAATTGGGAGGGACAGGACATGTATTAGCAATGAGTTGTTAGGAGAACTATATATATATATATATATATATGTATACACAGTGAGCTCCATAATGTTTGGGACAAAGACATATTTTTCTTCATTTGGCTCTGTACTTCACAATTTAGATGCAATGAAACAATTCACATATACATTTTGGATTCACCATGTAGAAATTGCACTTTTATACATAGTCCCTCCATGTCGGGGCATCATAATGTTTGTGACAAATGGCGTCACAGGTGTTTATGATTAGTTAGGTTTGTTCAGTTGCTTCCTTAGTGCAGTTATAAGAGAGCTTTCCGTATCTGCCTTTTGATTGCCCTTGGGGTCTGTTATTGGCTTTTGTCAACACGAGGACCAGATTTGAGCCAATGAAAGTCAAGGAAGGCATTACAAGGCTGAGAAACAACAAAAAAACATAGGTTAAACATTAGGCTCACCAAAATCAATTGTTTGGAAAATCACTAAGAAGAAAGACAGCTCCAGTGAGCTCAGAAATCACAAACGGCCTGGTAGGCCCAGGAAAACCTCTACAAAAGAATTCTCACCATCATGAAGAAAAATCCCCAAACAGCTGTCTGACAGATCAGAAACACTCTTCAGAAGGCAGGCCTGAATGTGATAGTGTCAACTGTCCGCAGAAGACTTAACAGAACTACAGAGGCTACACTGCAAGATGCAAACCACTGATTACCTGCAAAAACAGGATTACCAGGTTACAGTTTGATATGAAGCACCTAAAAGAGCCTGCATAGTTCTTGAAAAAGGTATTGTGGACAGATTAGACCAAGATTCACTTGTCTCAGAGTGATGGCAACAGCAAAATGAGGAGGCCGATAGGAAGTACCCAAGATCCAAAGTACTCCCCCTCATCTGTAAAACATGGTGGTGGTGGTGGTGGGGGGGGGGGGGGGGGGGGGGGGGGTTATGGTTTCAGCATCTATGGCTGCCACAGATACTGGCTCACTTGTTTTCATCGATGATGTAACTGCTGACAGCAGCAGCAGAATTAATTGTGAAATGTACAGGAGCATCTTACAGTATATACTCAAGTTCAACCATACTCAGCACCTGGTGATGTCTAGGGGTCACAGACTTCAAACAGTCATTGAATGCAAAGGATATGCAACAAAATACTAAACATGACTACTTTCATTCACATAATCTTAACATTATGATGCCCTGAAATGGGGGTACTATGTATAAAAAGTGCTGTCATTTCTATATGGTGAAACCAAAATGTAAAAAATACCTTGTATGTGCAATTTAACCACATGTGAATTGCTTCATTACAAATCTAAAATTGTGGAGTATAGAGCCCAATCAATCACTCTGTACTCCAGTAGATTGGATTTA